>NC_064634.1:192369947-192672977 GCF_023864275.1 Schistocerca cancellata
TCAAACTCCAGCTATGTCAGCCTGTTTTTCCTCAGAAAGTTTGAAGCCATGCTTCGATTGTAGCAATTTAGGAGTTTCTTCCGTCCATCCAGACTCTATTTGTCAGCATTGCTTCCTTTTGGTGAACACAGTATTGGAGACGGCACTCATTCATCCCATCTCTTCGTATGCCTGCACTTAATTGCCGTGTAGGCCAGTCATATCCTCGCTTTTTATCGCGGGTACATGTGAAAGATGAGTTCTCTCTCCCTGTAGCAGTGCCACTTTCCTTGCGGGATCACGTCATTTTTTTTTCAGGTTGACCCAACTTACGTTTTTCTGCTAGCCAGAGTTATGCAAATGAGTGATACGTCACTTGCTTACGTTCTTTTATCATCTTAAAGCCAGGTTTCTGTATTTTTATTCCTGTGCTTCAGTGATCTCAGATCTGACGGGGCTTCAAATACAAAATATTGACCAATTCAGCCAATGTCGTTAACGGTTGCAAAGAATAGCGAGATAATGTGGGAAGGACAGTTTCGTTGAATAGTTGTGTTGGTAGGTAAAGAATGTTTGCAACTACCACATTTCTCCTTCTGTAAATGCTCGGTTTGTTTAATGTCGGCCGAACACTGAAATTTGACCACTTTTCGTATTTTTCAAAAAAGCTTGTGAAACCAAGTTTATGTATTAACACAATAGGGAGTTCAGTGTACTACAAGAATGTAACGACTTCCTTTTGGTGGGAGAAAGGGTGGCTCACACATCACCTTTCATGTCAGTGGAAGAAGGGAACTCGACTTGTTCCCATGGTAAGAGAACGGACGCACCAGGAAAATGTTATGTTGAAACGAACAGCGATCATCTCCTATCGTCAGACCGATATTCCAGTCGAACCCACAGCTGGAAGCTTTCGGTATCGTGCTTCACCAGACCCAGACACGTGTTAGCAATTATCCATGACCGAGCGGAAAGGTTTTATGATCATGTGTGGCGTAGTATGGAGCTAATAAACATCTTGCTTCATTGTCGGATACGCCTTTAGTAGCCACTGCATTAATTTTTGACGTAAAGTAAGCCAGCATTACTTGCCGATTCGTTCAATGATTTCCCTGCTCGCTCTAGGCAAATACTGGGGTGGTTCCTTTGAAAGAGCACGCCCTATATCTTTCCCCATCCTTGATACAATCCGAGCTTGTGCTCCGTCTCTAATGACCTCAATGTCGACAAGACGTTAAACCCAATCTTCCTTCCTTCCTCCCGATTCGTTCAAACGATTCTCGCTAACTGACTCTGTTGCTACGGCAGATCAGTGCGTAGGTAATACCTTCAAACTACTATTCTCGGTTTCCCTAAAACGAGTGGACAGTTGAAATTGAATACCGTCTCAGCACTGGACATGAATCATGTTTTTTGCCTTGAAAACGCTGTAACGCTACCCTCGGTCCCAATAGGGCGTTCCTTAAGCATACTAGTCTGTCTTCTTTTGGTGTCAATAATTTCATAAGGTGCAAGTATCTGTCACTCGTTGTATGAGACAAGCACATGGGAGTGCTATTAAACTGTCGCTATTCCAGAAAGTTTCTTTTGTCTGGAACAATATCATTAGGTGCAACATTCAATTTCTTAAGTTTTTCGCGCGCACCAGAGCATGCGCTGCAACAAGTACG
Source organism: Schistocerca cancellata (assembly GCF_023864275.1). Taxonomy (NCBI): domain Eukaryota; kingdom Metazoa; phylum Arthropoda; class Insecta; order Orthoptera; family Acrididae; genus Schistocerca; species Schistocerca cancellata. The sequence goes on from NC_064634.1 coordinate 192,371,597, forward strand.
TGGTATGCCAACGAACTATCTTCGTTACTCCTTTTTTCGCTTTAGGCCAGCCAACGCCACGTTTAAGCCAGTAAGTTAACTTTTTAAGCTTTCTCCAATACTTTTTAAACTTCATTTTTCTCACTTCTGCTGTCCATTTTCTTCCGTGTCGATTGGGACTGTTTTGTTTTGGAAACAATCCCCTCCGTTAATTTTGTTTCCGCATCTTGTTCTCTCATCAGTTTCTTGCTCGTTTCTCTTGTAGGTCTTCATGCACGTTCCTAAGTCCGTTGGGTCTGCCATGTAATTTTTTAAATGCTGTAGAACTTTCTTGTCAGTCTGCTAAGACACTTTGCATGTGCCCACGGAACGTTAAATACGTCTCCTAATTTCATCTGCAAATGTTCCTTCTACATAATTGTATACCGTGGCGTTACTTCTTAATTTCTACTGTTGTTCTGTTTGTATGGTTGCTTCATTTTCTTTTATTGATCCCAAAATATGCGTTTCCGATGATTATGTACATTCTGGCCAAATTACTGTCTTGTAATGAGTTACACATTTCTAGCGAATGATTATTTACTATAAATATTTTTAAATGAAATGCTAAGCCCATATTTCGCAGTCTTGCTCTGATGTCTTCTTTTTCACCCGCAAGTAGGCTGTATTACTTCCGTAGATAGTAAAATTTGTTTTTCTTCTGATATTTCCACTATTTGTGATTAAATATGATGGTATAATCTCGTTGTTTTTCATCACCACTTGTTTTTTTCCGAAGGATATTTGTAGTAATGCTTTTCCTGCTATTTATTTCTGATTCTTGGATATTTCCTCACTTCCGAGTAATTTTTATTTATTTTTCCAAAAATTCAGGAATATTTGTTTAAATGATCTTAGTGGGTCTTTTATGGCTTGAAACATGGATTTGCATTCGCTTTGGCATCTCCTCCGATATTCTGTTCATACTTCAACAATGTTTCGTACTTGTCTCGTTTTATAATATTATTTACCCTAAAACTATCGTCTTCTGGTGTTATTTTTCTTCGTCGTTTGTTTATTGGTGTGTCTTTAAGGTTAATTATACATTATTTCATTCTAAGTGATTGAACATTGTTTTATTGTAAGAGAAACAAAGAACACGCAACTAGCACTGCTGTCTGCTACAGTTCAGCAGTTAGCTTGATGCCATCGAGCCAGAGAGTAGATTGAATTTACAGTGAAATCCACACCATTATGTGCTTATAGGCGTTGATAAATATCAACGGGAACAGTTGAAAATGTGTATCCCGACCGGGACTTGAACCCGGGATCTCCTGCTTACATGGCAGACGCTCTATCCGACTGAGCCATATAGGACACAGAGGCTAGTGCGACTGCAGGGACTTATCTGTGGCACACTCCCCGTGAGACCCACATTTCCAATTTGCTGTCCACGTAGTACATTTGTAGTAGCCCCGCCCACTATACTCATTACTCAGACATGTCCGAAAGAACAGATACCGTTTTCATATAGAGTAGAATTGTTTTTATGCATTTCTCCGCGCTCAGGTAGATCAAAGCAGCTCGTTACAGTTCGGAAAGCTTCCTGTAGTAAAACATGCAACTTCGACAGTGCCCTCGTCTCAGGTTGAACTAATGGAAACAATTTCTCCTCCGCTCCCCTGCGCGTCGGGAATTAACGATTGAAGTTATTGTCATTTTTTTCGGTCTAGATAGTGTTGTCTCCATGACTTTTATTAGCTGCGTAAAAGACATAAGGCAGGCTTTTATTCTTGCTTGTCGAGCCCCGGACAGTCGTCTACAGGCGCCTAGCGTCTGTGTTTCATAGATGTTTACATGCGGCAGTTTTTACTGGCCGTGTTAGACGTACTCTCGTTGTTTGGAAGACTGTATAATGACGAATTATTCGCTGCTTTTGTTTGTGGATGCACAACAATTTACGTTCCATAACAAACGTTTTCACATTTCTGTGGTCCACTGACACGTTTAAACATCTCTTACTACTTATGTGCACAGTCTCTAAGAAGTCATGTGTTGCAAAATATTAATAATTCAGTTTAGTGCCACCTGTTACTTCAAGAAATACGTGCGCTTTGTATGAAAAGCTATTTTTACAGTCTTGAAACTAATTGTCGCCTTTGTAATAGAAATACTAGATGCTACTACATACAAATCTCTTTGAGATACAGCCGTTAAGGTTGTTGTTGTTGTTGTTGTTGTTGTTGTTGTTTGTGGCCTCCAGTCCGAAGATACAACTTCTGCAGCCTACATGCATTTGAACCTGTTCGTTGTCTTCGTTTCTTCGTATCGTCCTACACTTTTTACCCGGTACTCTTCCCTCCTTTCCCAAATTGACTATTCCTCGACGCATCAGAATGTGTCCTTCCAATTGCTCTCTTCTCTTAGTCAAGTTGTGTCATAAATTTTTCTCCTCATATATCTTCAGTACTTCCTCATTAGTTTTTCGATTTACTCATAGATTTTCTAGCATCCTAATGTAGCCCCACATTCCAAAGCTTCTATTCTCTTCTTGTCTGACCTGCTTATCGTCCATGTTTCACGTCTGTACAAGGCTACACTCCATACTGACACCATTGGAAAAGTAGTCCTAACACTTAAATCTGTATTCCGTGTTAACAAATATCTCTTCTTCAGAAACGCTTTTCTTACGATTACCAGTCTGCATATGTCATCGATAAATCTGAAAGTTTTCATTTGACCTCTTTGCACATTAATTGCTTCTGGAAAATTTTCTGTGCCTTTCTTTACTGCTTGCTCAGTTTGTAGGCAGAACTACATTGAGAATAGGTTACAACCACGTAAACCACTGCCTTTCATGCACTTCATTTCTTATAATCTATTGCCTGGTTCCTGTACAAGTTGTAAACAGTTTTTCGCTCCGTATATTTTATTCTTGCTGTCCTGTTCCTTACAGGATGGAAATGCATTGTGTGACTTGCAGCCAAAACTGTGTGTAAAGGTGGAACATTGCTTTGAGCGCATGCGCAAATACTTAATGAGATTCATTTAATTAATTCGATATGGCGTAGTGATATAGTGCTACAGGCACTCCTTTTCTGAAAAATAGCCCAGATGCCAGAACTCGATAGTTTCGTAAAAACTTAATTAAGTGGGTAGATTGTTGATCCATTCTGGGAATCGAGAATCTCGCTGATTTTTACCTGTTATCGACATAGATACTGGCAAAGTATCGGTCCCACGAATTGCAAGGCTTTCGAGAATGTTTTAATATAAAATTTGAAGTCGGATAACAAATTACAAAAGAAATTTGTTTTTCGTGTGATATAATTACGAGTTTTTTTATATTTATTTATTTATTGTTGTACTTGTGCTGTGAAACATTGCTTCTCGCCAAATTTCATAAGTCTAGGTCAGCGGAAAGTACCCTACAGGTTTCGATGAGTGAGTTTGCGAGTATCAAAATATGTGACGTAAATGGCCGTATATTTTGATTGCATTGACTTAGAAGCTTGAGATTTTTACATAGAAGGGACCGTAGATCTTAGTTTGTGCCGTAAATTTCAGCTTCATACGTCTACTCGGTCCTGAGGAGAAGGGTTTGAACAGTCGGACGGACAGACACATACACGGAGAACAAAGTAAACTCCTAAGTGTTCCGTTTTTTGCAGATTTAGATACATAACCTTAAAAATAATAATAACAAAAAAATTACCACACTAAAATTACCATACTAATGGCATTAAAATACTACGTACTCAATTTGACACACCCTACGCTTGTCTAGCTGGCAAAAAGTACAGTTGAGATGTAGGCAGCACTTCTTGCTTGTTAGCTGCTATAAAACGCCAGTGGCGTTCATGGACGACAGTGTAAAACCACATACTAGAAGTTGTTCGCCATTAGGTGTCGCCAGCGGCTTTAACGTTGAAGCAGCAATTTTGTACGACGTCGGTGATGACAAGGCATCAGTCCGACAGAGTGGGACAAGACGAGACAGATAAGTATACTCCAAAAACGTTGACACCAGCACGAACAACCAGGGTCACCTTTCCGGAAAAAAAAAAGGGAGATGCCGGCGGATGCTTTGTAAGATGAGTTCCGCCAGCTTGTTATAACTGCAGTTCGGGTGTCAGGGGCTACGGTTGGGAACGTGCTCGCGCCCGCGCGCGCGCGCGCGCGCGCGCGCGCGTGTGTGTGTGTGTGTGTGTGTGTGTGTGTGTGTGTGTGTGTGTCGCAGGCTTTGCCGAATGCGTACTTTGTTTCGCGGTTTGCATCGCGTCGTTCCTTCATAATATGGCCCTTTAGTCTTTAAAGTGACCTTGCGTGCCTTTCCCCACTTATCGAATAGATGTTATGTAATGAAGTTGGACCTCTTCCACCCCTTCGCAGAATACGTTCTGTTGTTTTGATGTGGCAAGTTAAAACTGCGTCGCGGATCGAGATTAGACACTGGTACATGCTTTCGCGATAAGTGGAAATGGTTAATGTTCTGGGTGCCGTTATTTCACAAAATGTGTTTTACGTGCTGTTGTGTTCTCGGTACTCCGCTACATATCCCCAGACTTAATCGAGGTGCCACCCCAAGGAGAAAAATCTTTCTAGTATGCGTTAGTACATAGCATGTGGTCTTTCTGCAAACCCGTGTTTCCTTAGGGGGGGAGGGGGGTGTCCAGAATTTGAAAAATATGGCTCTAAGCACTATGGGACTTAACATCTGAGCCGGCCGGTGCGGCCGAGCGGTTCTAGGCGCTTCAGTCTGGAACCGCGCGACCGCTGCGGTCGCAGGTTCGAATCCTACCTTGGGCATGGATGTGTGTGATGTCCTTAGGTGAGTTAGGTTTAAGCAGTTCTAAGTTCTAGGGGACTGATGACCTCAGATATTAAGTCCCATAGTGCTCAGAGCCATTTTTTGAACTTAACATCTGAGGTCAGCAGTCCCCTAGAACTTAGAACTGCTTAAACCTAACTCACCTAAGGACATCACACACATCCATGCCCGAGGCAGGATTCGAACATGGACTGTAGCAGCAGCGCGGTTCCAGACTGAAGCACCTAGAACCGCTCGCCCACAGCTGCCGGCTGAAAAATATGAGACGTGGTATTGTTATGTATAATTCTACTAGTTAAAAACGTAATACTCACAAATAAAATGTAGTGCGTCAGTATTAATGGCACTTTGAACAAAAAGTTTCCCGAAAATTGACATTTTTCATACCGTGGCTATGGATAGAGCGCAAGCTAATTCTTGCAAAAAAAAAAAAAAAAAAAAAAAAAAATCAACGAGACGCTTTTAATAATGCTATTTATTTACACAAATAAAGCAGTTTTTGGTTTCGAACCAACAGTTTCGTCTGTTTTTCCAAAAATTAATGTATATAACTATGAATGTAATATAAACGTGAACTGCCGTCCGAAGACGTAAGTGTTGATTCGATACAGATAACAGCGCCATCGTACAAATAAATAGCGTTATTAACAGTGACTGCTGTTTTTTTCTTTAGAAGAATCAATTTATCTTATTGGCACGTAAAACCACTCACATTCCTAATACGGCACTTAGACAGTTTTTAATGAAAGTATTTATTTTCCAATGTTACTTAATATCCGTCTCGATTGCAAAAAATTTTTTTTATTATTTTTATTATTTTTTGCAATCAAGACGGATTTTAAGTAACATTATAAAATCACTGATTGCTGTTATCCCATAAGACATTACGTCTGTTTTTGCAAAATATTTATTTTCCAATTTATTCTATTCCTTCTTGCGGTGATGCTGTGAACAGCATAATTCTGTTTACCATAACACCTAAATTTTTTGGACAAAAACCAGTTACGTGCAACAGACACACATTGTTTTTTCATTCTCCTGACAATTTCAGATTTGGCACTTCAGACGTTTCCCATATCTACCCTTCAGTTGGCGTTGCCTCATCACGTCTCATGGACCGTATCGAAGCCTCAACTTTTTACGAGCTTCTCCTAAAGCCTTTCTTCGCTGTTGTGAAAACACGCATCTGGCAATTTTAATTGGAGCACCGTGAAGGCGGCATGCAGCAAACGTCAAAAGGACGTACTGCGTGCTTGAATCTAATGATCTACGCGATCAGCGCTCGAGAGGACATATTACTCGCTCGGCCGTGCAGGATCGTAACGCCACGCTACGTACACTCTCTCCGTATAGAGCGCTAGTTAGCGTCCCCTCCAGAAACATCAAAGGTGAACGAGAGTTGAAGCCCACTGCACCACAGACCATAATGCCCACAGGTGGGAAGAATGTACTGCACGAGACAGCCCTCAAAAGGTCTACGTCGTACACCGCAGATGACTGTCAGTTACGTGCAGGCAGGATCTGCTTTCGTCGCTGAAGACCATGGCGCGCCATACGATCTTCCAGGTGGTCCTCTGATGATGGCACAATTTGAGCCGTGCACGTCGATACTGTAGCGTAATATGGGCTAGAGGTGTTCGTAAACCTTGTCTCAATGCTAATAAGCGGTTCGCAACAGTTCTTGTTGACCCGTCAGGACTCGGAAGCTCTTACCTCTGCCGTGGTGGCTGTACATGTCATTGGTGCCATTATAATACGACGATCCTGGCGGACGTCTGTGCTTTGTGGATATCCAGTCTACGGGTGTGAGAAAAGACATGTATGTAGGATTCTTTTAATGGTTTTACGATATTTAAGCATCCAAAATTCTTGCCGAAGTTTGGCTAACACAATTTGCACACCAACACGAAAGCTCACGTGACCACTGATACCAGCAACTGAACGCAGTACATCCAACTTGTGTGGCAGTTCTCCGAAAGGAACATCCCACGACTCGGAAGGCCACGATTTTACCCCTTTCATACTCACGCAGTTGGCCATAGGAAGCACGAGTGCGTCTCCATAGCATGGTTGTGTGCTTAGTTAACGCTTTTGCACCACACGTAGCCTTCTGGCTGTGAGCATTCCCTGTTAAAGGATAGACATAAACGGCGCTCTGGTAGCTATGTCACTACACTATCTGTTAGCGAACGACGTTGAAACCATTGTCAGTACATTGACTATACCCCAAGTGGCATATGCCGTCATCGGATCAAAATCTGTGTCGTCTTTCGTGGTGTGCTATTTTTTCCGGTAGTATGATAAATACTTCCCAACAAGATTTAATCAACATATTATTTCCTGCAGCACCATGTGAAATGATCATAACGATAAAGCCAGAGAAATTTAACGTATGCAGATGCTAGAGAATTCAGTCCTCTAAAGGAGACTGTAGACGGATTGGTAGCTTCCACCACCCCACCTCTCTCACCCGTGGCACCCACTAGACGAACTGTCAAGAAGAGTTCGTAAGTAGTGTATCCTCATTTTGTTGTCTGTCATCAGTCATCTCATTACTCAATAACATGGATCATTGAAATTATCAAACGACAGTCACATTTATTACCGCGTATGCTGGATGCAAGAGCCTACTGAATATATGGGGAGCCGCAGTTAAAAGTAGCCCGCCTCCCCCTTCGAATGCGAAAGCAATATTTCGACTTCTGAAACAGAGTAAACATCTACAACAATGGACAGTTCTATGCAATAATATATTGTTAGCATTCTTATGTCAGCATTTCAGTTCATTTCATCAGTGAAGTTATACGTTTCTCTTTGCGGTCTGCAAAACGACTTTCTCGATAGAAAAAGGAATTGAAATTGTGGAAGCGTATGTGAAAACAGGTAGGTTTAAGAAAATTCTTCAGCTGCGAATTCTCTAAGAAACAATTTGGAGACTGTGCCCCCTTCGAATGCGAAAGCAATATTTCGACTTCTGAAACAGAGTAAACATCTACAACAATGGACAGTTCTATGCAATAATATATTGTTAGCATTCTTATGTCAGCATTTCAGTTCATTTCATCAGTGAAGTTATACGTTTCTCTTTGCGGTCTGCAAAACGACTTTCTCGATAGAAAAAGGAATTGAAATTGTGGAAGCGTATGTGAAAACAGGTAGGTTTAAGAAAATTCTTCAGCTGCGAATTCTCTAAGAAACAATTTGGAGACTGTGCAAATCTCTGCCATCAGGATTTTCTTGTACCTGTTTTCTTTTCACTTCCTTAAAAACCTCTTCTTCCACTGTCTCATCAATAGTCAATTCTGCAAAATTCACTGCTTGATTCGCTCCGGGTTTTAGGGTTACCCTTAGGTGTACACGTCACATGAACTGGTAGTGGAGCGTTTACATTGCTGAACGCACACTCTTCCACTTAGTAGCCGGCCGCGGTGGTCTAGCGGTTCTGGCGCAGCAGTCCGGAACCGCGGGACTGCTACGGTCGCAGGTTCGAATCCTGCCTCTGGCATGGGTGTGTGTGATGTCCTTAGGTTAGTTAGGTTTAAGTAGTTCTAAGTTCTAGGGGACTTATGACCTAAGATGTTGAGTCCCATAGTGCTCAGAGCCATTTGAACCATTTTTTCTTCCACTTAGTATTTTCTTTATTTTAGTAAAGACAGTAAATTATTCATCAGTGGATTAAATTCCTGGCGTATGACGAATCGGTCATTACCAACAATCGTATTTTCCGCGCACCGTTGCCGAATGGAACAGGAAGGGGGGAATCGACAGTAGTAAACGAAGTAAAACCGGTAAGTCCGTTAACATTTCAAAATGCACTAATTCACGGAATAACGTAAAAATTGACACTTACCTGAAATGACATCGATTTTATTGAAACCAAAAAAGAATGCAAAATTGGCCCAACGGACGGCGCTGGACAGCAACACGTCAGTGAAGCCGCATGAGACTCGTGTATAGAATGAGCTGTATTTAGAGAGGGAGTCAGATCGTGCCTAGCCTGGCTGATTAACAGGATGGCGCTTCACCCCCATCTCTTGCGCACATCGTTTGGCGAGAATCGCTTGCTGAGCCGCCGCGTCCGTCATGCTTGTTAGCGTCCCCAGAGCGCAATGCGTGTGATGATTGATTGTGGTGTTATCTCAAGTCGCAAGCCTACCGCGATGGTCCGACCTCATTAGGGATGTTAAAAGACAAGACGACGAGTTTCCCACCATAGCTACTGATATGCTGTTACAGTGCTGTTCACAGCATTGTATTGTTCATGAATGACGGCCGAAATGTCGCGCATTTCTCACAAAACATTGTCTTTGCTAAAAATCAATTATTATGCTAATTGTATGATATAAAGCGCCGTCTGTCAGTAATCTTGTGCTTTTCTTTTGGTTTCAATAAAACCCCATGTCATTTCATGCATGAGTGTCAATTTTTACCTCTCTAACTACGTAATTCCATGAATTTTCACATGTTAACGGATTTTTGGTCATCCTGTACACTTTGCGGACGCCATAAAGTGGCTTGAAGAGTGTAAATGTGAAGGTTAGCTTCTCCTGAACATAAAGATTCTTCCTGAAATGGAATCCTTCTTACTGTTGGTACTGTATACACTGCACTGATTCCCAAAGGTGCTAGTCGTGCAAAGTCTTGTCTTCGCGGTCACTTTGGGTGCGGTATTTACGGGGATGTAGAATTTTCCCAGTTTCCTCTCGCTTTTTTCATACACGAAGTTCTCCAAAATTTGTATGTAGCCTTTCGCGGCATAGTTCAAAAAATGGCTCTGAGCACTATGGGACTTAACAGCTATGGTCATCAGTCCCCTAGAACTAAGAACTACTTAAACCTAACTAACCTAAGGACATCACGCAACACACAGTCATCACGAGGCAGAGAAAATCCCTGACCCCGCCGGGAATCGAACCCGGGAACCCGGGCGTGGGAAGCGAGAACGCTACCGCACGACCACGAGCTGCGGACGGAGTGTTTTGTAAGCAAGCTCTCTTTTATACTGACTGTATCGTACGAGTAACCTAACATTGAATTGAAGTCTGTGACCTGTTTTACCTACGATTGAGCTTATACGGTCATTTCATTTCATGTCCACGCAAACCGAACCTCCCAGCCACTTGTATGAGTTGACTGATTCCGGTTGTGATTCATTCATATTGTAGCCATATAGTACGACTTTTCTATGTTTTGTGAAGAGCGTATTTTTATTTTTCTTAGCATTTAAAGGAATTTGCTAAAATTTGCACGACTTCGAAATCTTACCAAAATACTGCCCTCGGAAAATTGTCCGAAATTACTGTTTGTTGTCAGTCAGGTCATTCATATAGGATATGGACGTCAAGGGTACCAACACGCTTGCCGGCCGCTGTGGCCGAGCGGTTCTGGGCGCTTCAGTCCGGAACCGTGCTGCTGCTACGGTCGCAGGTTCGAATCCTGCCTCGGGCATGTATGTATGTGATGTCCTTAGGTTAGTTAGGTTTAAGTATTTGTAAGTCTAGGGGACTGCTGACCTCAGATGTTAAGTCCCATAGTGCTTAGAGCCATTTTAACCAATATGCTTCCTGGGGCACGCTTGAAGTTACTTTTATTTCCACTAATTATCATCATCTACAGTGCCTTAACAGATTGGAGTGTAAGAATAAGTTCTATCGGATAGTCTGTGTGTAAAGACAAAGAACGAAAGATGCTCATTTCTGCATTGCTGAGTACAAAACCCGTCGTTTCAGACATGGTTTGCTTTATCCGTGCTAGGGACCGTAGGAGTTGAGACAGTGGATTTATGTCCGGAACGAAGAAAGTTGAAGATCCCCGTCCAGCCTAGTAATTTAATTCTTGTTTACCGAAAAACATTACAGGTGAGATTTGGAGTGGACTCTTAAACGTGACGAGGACAGAGCTTACCATCTTTGTCCCATCAGAATTCCTGCTGAAATCCAAATGACTCTCCATATTCCCAGGTATTTAATTTTCGCATTTCCAACGAATCTGAATATTTTCTCGGGTGCACATACTATTCGTAAATACTAATCTTCAAACATCAGCTAGGGACAGCAATTTGTACTATCTTCTCCAACTGCCGCATAGAAGGTGTGGCAAGAAATATTCTTACAAGAACACACACACACACACACACACACACACACACACACACACACACACAGAGAGAGAGAGAGAGAGAGAGAGAGAGAGAGAGAGAGAGAGAGAGAGAGAGAGAGAGTGTGTTCACATGACTAACAAAAGGAATAAACCGGATTCCCCGCGTGGCACGCAACAGCGTGGGCGCCAATATCCAGTAGTTCCCGTAACGGCCGGAAGCAGGTCTCGTGTGACAGGAATTGCACGTCCACAGCGCAAAAGATGTCAGCTCTGCGTTATTATCTGAGGTTTATTACCTATTCCGAAAAAGGGAGACAAGTCACATTACCAGAATGATGATGACCATGACTATACTCACTACCCCTCCCCCGTTTCCCACCCTTCGGCCTCGTTCATCGTGTAGGCTACAGAGAGATAATATTGCCAATTGTTTCGCGTTTTCCTCTCCAATAGTTTATTAAATCAAGACACAGAACTCAACGGTGCTGTGAAATTATTTTACGTACCGGCGCCAGGGAACGTAGATAGGGACTGACTCACTCTACTGTGTCGTTCGTAGACCATCATTGCCCGTAATCCATGTTTTGTTCGTGCGCTATGAATTGTAAAAGAGTCACGGATGTGGAGAACAATAACCTCGGACGAACTAAACCCACCAGCCGCGCGCTTAATTGTCAGTTCAACGACGTTTATCAGCACGCAGCAAGTGGGTGGATTAACTAGCCGCTCCGACGTAATTGCGGGCTTACTCGCTCGATCTGACCAAGGTACCGCTGCCACGGAGGACACAATTCGCGGAAGTTTTCAATGTACCGCTTCCTGAACTGCTGAAGGCTAGCTAAAACTTGCATAATGACGCTAGTCGCTGGTCAGTCCGCTGAAAATGCTCTTGCTGCCAGGCTACGATCATTGACAGTGCATGGCGGGAGGGTGCATCGTACCAATATTATCTATTGTCTGTCTTGTTGAATTCCCGTACTTCCCAAAGGAAAGATTTTGCTCTACACTCCGCCTGCTTAGCTGGGTGGTAACGTGCTCGCCTCTTAGGCAAGTGGGCCCGGGTTCGATTCCCGTCCGGGTTGGAGATTTTTTTCCGCTAGAGGACTGGGCTGTCCTCATCCTCATTTCATCAGCGGCGCGCAAGTCGCCCAATGTGGCGTTGACTGAAATAAGACTTGTACTTGGCGGCCGAATTTTCCCAAATGGTGCCTCCCGGCCATTGATGCCATACGCTCATTTTTTTATGCTCTACGTGTTTCCAAGTGCTCTAATCACCCTTATATTACACTTATCGCTTCGAGATATATAATAATCGCATAGTCTTCGTATAATACATGTCCTCTAAATTTATCAAAGAGAATTTCGCGAAATCTATGTCCCCTTTCTTCCAAGCCTTCTCATTTAAGTTCCCGTACCATTTCTGTTACACTCTCGTACCGGCTACAATGATCTGTTACGATCCTAGCAGCACGTCTCTGAATTCGTTCGATTTCGTTGTCATGTCAAATTGATACGGACTCAAAACACTGCAACAGTACTGTATAGTTTGTGACATTAACGTCCTGTACGAGATATTTTGTAACGAAGTCAGTTGAAAACAAGACATGTGATGGAAAGAAAGAAATAATTTATTATTTCAAAAATAAGCGCCCTAACTGTTAATAAATTTACCCCACTGTGAGCCAAGAGTGTCAATGCCTTCACGGAAAATTTTTTGCGGTTGGATACGGAACCATGATTGTATTCATTCGTCCGAAGCAAATCGATGGCAACCAGTGTTTCAGGGCTTAAAAATATAGAAAGCGCGTGGGGAGAGATCGGGACTGTATGGAAAAAGAATGTCAACAGAAGGAGACCAGTGCTGGCGCGAGGAAAGGTAAACACGGGCGACGCATCATTTCTGGTGCGTCGCTAAGCGTTTGTTGAGCGCCCTTTGCGACTGACATCGAGAAAAGTTTTCATCCTACTCTTCACATGCCTGGAAAGATTTTAAAATTAGTGCCAAAAATTATGTAAAACTTGAAAGACTGCAAATTACAGTATTTTGTCAACTTTATATTATGCATACTGAAATGACATTGTTGGCCGGGAGGCTCCATGCGGGGAAGTTCGGCCGCCGTATTGCAAGTCCTTTTTAGTTGACGCCGACGAGGCAAAGAAAATCCCTGACCCCGCCGGGAATCGAACCTGGGACCCCTGCGTGGGAAGCGAGAATGCTACCGCAAGACCACTAGCTGCGGACTGTGCATACTGTGATTTGTTGTTGATATGTGTCAGAGTCTGTAAATGTGTCTAAGTGTATAAAAAATCAAAACTGTACTGACCTATAGAGTTCGTTTCATAGAAGCCGGCAAACCCTGCTGTAGCATGAAAAAGCAGGGAACTAGCAGAAAAAATTCCAGTCTGAGAAAAAAAAGGCGATTAGGCTGTTATTTTGAAGAGGAAAAGTAATTTGGAATCCCCCAGAATTTTTGAACTTCCAAGGTATTGTGGAGACAGTGGCAGGGAGAGGAAGATGATAAGTGTGAAGGCTCAACTACAAAGAGAGACTAGATAAAATGAATTGGAATTTTCTGTGTTAAAAGAAAGCGAATATGTTTACATGACAAAATTTTTGGCGAAGACGACTGATTGATGATTGAGGCAGCTGGTCCCCTTGTTTTCTGTCCGAATCTATTAAAGAGGCACATAGTCGACTTTTTTTTTTACGGGAGCTTTTTTCCGCTGGTCTTGGTGTTACGTTTTTACCTGTAAAAATTTGTCCATCCACTGTTTCCCGAACTCGAATATTGTGTCCCAGTGTATCGCTAATACATCAGTTAAATTGCCCAGAAGTTTCACATGCTTAACCTCTAGGCATGTACTGACTCATAGAGATGGCGTAGCTAAGAGAGAACTGCCAAGATCGTAACGTACTGCCTGCTTTAAAATAGTAAAATTCAAACTTGGAGCTGAAAGCGAATTCATTAATGTCTTAGTCCTGCTTTCATAATGCCCATGCGACAAACGTTGGAACGGTTGCGTCGTACGAATTTACCTTCCTGCAGAGGGAAAGTAGGAAGAGAGACTGGGTTTAACGTCCCGTCGACCTCGCTGTCGTCAGAGAGGTGCACAATCTCGGATTGTGTCAAGGATGGGGAAGCAGATCGGCCGTGCCCCTTCAAAGAAACCATCCCGGAATTTGCCTGGAACGACTTAGGGAAAACTAAATCTGGATGGCCGAACGCTGGTTGGAATAGTCGTCGCCGGCCCCGTGGCCGACCGGTTCTAGGCGCTTCAGTCCGGAACCGCGCTCCTGCTACGGTCGCAGATTCGAATCCTGCCTCGGGCATGGATGTGTGTGATGTCCTGAGGTTAGTCAGGTTTAAGTAGTTCTAAGTCTAGGGGACTGATGACCTCAGATGTTACGTCCCATAGTGCATAGATCCATTTGAACCATTTTGAATAGTCGTCCTCCCGAATCCGAGTCCAGTGTGCTAAGCACTGCACCACTTCGTTCGGTACCTTCCTAGAAAACAGATATCGTCAGTGCGATTGAATTATATTTACGTCAATAATTTAACGCCTTTTGAAATGATAAAATGTTAGCCTACTTTCGTCGTTCTTACTGAAACTGTTTCTTGCTTTAGCTCGTCTTGTAATGCTGTTCTGGCGTCGTCACTGTACGATGCCAACGTTTATTGACTGAAGCGATGCACATTTGTTTGTGATAGTCCACGGCCTAAATGAAATGAACGATACCAGACGTGATGAATGGCGTGTGTTGAGACCATCTGTTTCTGTGCCCGTAGCAACGTAGTACGACCCTGAAGTCGTAACTTCTAAAAAACAACGTATTGTGGCTCGTTGACGCGGAGGTACGAGAAATCCATAGTGACATTGGTACTGCTGTAAATCAGGTTTGACCTGAGGAAATAATCGGAAAATATAATTTGTTACGCTAATGTGAGTACATTTTTGTTAAATGCCACATTATACCAGAAAATGAAATAATATAAAAGTGGCCTTATGTTCGGACTTGCAGAGGTTCGTTGCAAAGAGGCAGAAACTACAGCTTTATCTTTTACGAGGGTTGGAACTTTAATAGTGGCAACTATTTATTTACAGCTCGTACAAAATAGATACGTGTTTCAAAGTAGTTGCCAGCGATGTGGAAGTCATAGGATACCCTTAGCAGTGCCAGTTCTGTTGACAGTTCGAGCGGCGCGGTCTATTGCCCGACGAATTTATAGCAGTTCTGAAGCGAATGCTGTGAAGTGTTTCCTTCAGTTTAGAAATCGAGGTGATCTCACGAGGGCTTAAGTTAGGGGAGTGCAGTAGGTGGTATATCACGTAGCAGCCCCATCAGTTAAACAAATCAGTAACAGCTTGCACTGTACATGCTTGAGCATTGTCCTGCAAAATAATGGTCAGCTCCTGCAAAAAGTGTCATTACTTCTGTCTCTATGCTGTTCATTTTTGGAACACAACCTACGACCAGCTTAGAGACAGAAGTGATGGGGCTGCTAAGTGCTATACCATCTGCTGCACTCCCCTGACTTAAGCCCTCGTAAGTTCAACTCGATTTCTAAACTGAAGGAAACACTTCACGGCATTCGCTTCACAATTGCTACAAATTCGTCGGACAATAGACTGCGCCGCTCGAACTGTCAACACAACTGACACTGCTAAGGTTATCCTACGAGTTCCACATTGCTGGCAACGGGTTATACATGCTGGTGACTACTTTGAAGGTCAGCAAAACTTTGAAACACGTATCTATTTTGTACGAGCTGTAAATAAATAGTTCCCACTATTAAAGTTCCAACCCTCGTATTTAGTTTGTCTTAAAATGGCATTTACTAACAAAAAATTATGTAGGTTAGCCCACCACGGGAGCCAGTGCACTTTAGGTTGTCATTTTTGTTGTTACATTTGATACGGTATCAACGATATCAGAAAAACACGGCACATGGTACTCGAAGAAAGCGGAGGGAATGTGCCGTTCTTGTTGAATGTTGTCAAAAAGTAAATGTTTAAATTGTTTTTGTATTTAAGCAATTTTAAAATAATACAACTGATTTTGTGTATTGATTTGTTATTGTGGGTGATACATACGAGCCAACGTCTTTATCGCAGTGGCAACGTCGATTTCCATCAGATCACCGCAATTAAACGTTGTCTACTTAGACGGCTGACCGTCCGGTTCCGCCGAGCGCTGTTGGCCAGCAGGGTACACTTAGCTCTTGTGAGGCCAATAGAGGAGCTACTTGACTGAAAAGTAGCGACTCTGGTCATGGCAACCGGCAACGGCCGGGAAAGTGGTGTACTGACCGCATGCCCGCTTCCATTGAGTGAGGATGACACGGCGGTCGGTCGGTAACGTTTGGTCTTACGAGACCTGTTAGGATGGAGTGATATATACCAGGACCTTCTGAAAAGTACTACCTCTGGATATTATGTTAAAACTTGTAAAAGGTTTTTAAATAAAACTGACGTTACTAACATTCTACGTGTTTATTCTTCATGTCTACATATCTGAAGCCCTATGCCGCTAGAGGGCTCAGAATTGTAGCGTGTAACATGAGGGTGTGTAACATAATTATGTCATTCTGTGAGAAACAATGTGCTGTATTCGAGTTGCAAATTCGAAGAGTTCGTCTACACATGGAGCACCCTCTCCTTCAGCATGCCAATGCGCAACCGCACACGAACATTGCGACATCTGCAACTATCCGACACTTTGTTGTCGATCATCCTCGATACAGTCCCAACTTGGCCGTTCGATTTTAATCTGTTTTCAAAACTTAAACACTTTCGAGAACCTTACCTCGATAGTGATGAAGCGATTGAGAAAGAAGTGAGGTTGTGACTCCGTCAGCTGAGTCAAATCTTCTACAATAACGGTATCAACAAACTAGTGCCTCGTTGGGAGAAACACGTCGCTTTCAGGGTGACTGTGTTGAGAAATAATTATGTGGACAAGAAGGATAGAGATGTAGAATGTTAATAACGTTTGTTTTCTTTAAAGAGCTTTAAGAGCTCTCACATTAAAAAAATCGGAGGCATTAATTTTCAGCAAAAATCTCGTATCAGCTCAGTCGGAAAGGACAATATTTCATACTGAACCAGTGGCGGCTTCTAACCATAAATTCGCTGCTATGTCACGAACTATAGTTTGCGACACATGTTCACTGAAATACTTTTCTTTCTATTATCGTATATTTTCATCCGTGGCTGTTTTCGCTGTTAATAAAGTGGTATGGCTCATTGGCCTGTTGTATGCCTGTCAACTGGACGCCACTTAGGCGAGTTATGTTTCTCTTATCTACCCCAGATATCAAACTTGGAAAGGGACATACAGTTTTAATGTGGAGTTGGAACCACGTGTCGTAGCTGGCGGCTCCTCACATAGTTGAGAGGTGAAGGCTGGAGTAATGGCAGGTTGAAAATTTCCGTGGTCCTACCGTAACGCGCTTTGCCACTAAATCACCAGCTCGTTATTAATGATTGTGTCAGTAGATGGATACTGAACCGTAAAATTACTACTGGTTCACCAAAGGTTATTAATCTTTCAGTACACAAAATGTAAAGTGGAAGTAGGTGCCAAGGAATAACTGGTGAAATTATACACAATTTTATGCAACACTCTTTATTCAAATTTGGTGCAAGACTTTACGATATTTTTCTAAATAAAAAAAATCATTTAACAATAAGTCACAATTTGCGATAGGACTTTTAAATTATTAAATTATTCTAAAAAAATTCACGCCAGTAAAAGGCAAGTACAGGCAAGCAATTTAACGTATACAACGCGACGCTGTATAATATTTCAAGCTCAGCTAAATTACAGGTGAATTTCACTCCATTCATTAAATGGCTCAGAATCTAACTTGTCTGCAACATATAAAGACAATCCTGTTTACAAAATTTCTCAAAATAGAAAAACCAAAAGGCATGAGTCATGCACACGGGGGCAAGTTCACAGTTAATAACATTAACATTTCCAATATATATAAAAAACAAATTTATACCAATTTCTGCCAGTTAAGTTACGGCGAACACACACGCTCACCACGTAGGACTTGCGAACTTTTACAACATTCTTCTTTCAAGGCAACAATTTCTACGCGTAATGAAATGGCAAACTTTTGCATGGCAGGAAAACACACTTATAACCAACTACCTGTATAAAACACATACGCACGTTGAGAAAAAGCCTTAAAAGGTATTGAATTGGAAAAACACAACAGTTTTTGCTGACTAGAAACAATATAAAAAAAATCCACTAGGGAGTACATCAACCTTGCTAGATTATAGCCAAATACCCATAAACACAAATTTACGTAAGTTACAGCTTCCAGATGAGCAGGAATTCGTTATGCAATTGATTAATTCTTACCACGGGGCAAAAGGTATTTTTTAGTACTAGTTATGGCAGGCGAGAGAATGGATCAGGTCTTAGTGCCTTGCATTTTAAACAGTCATTGGTTTTAGACTTTCACAGACATGGCAGAGGCTAACAGTCAAATAAACCCGTAGGTAAGCTGGGAGGGGAAAGCAGCAATCCGAACCACAGATTTAGTCTGACTCCTCTCTCTCTCTCTCTCTCTCTCTCTCTCTCTCTCTCTCTCTCTCTCCCCTCCCCTCCCCTCCCCTCTTTCGTCCACAAAAGAGGACAAACGGACCACCCTTTCTAATATTACCACCTTCCCGCTGGTGAGCAGACGAGAATGAATGGCGGGAACCCCCCCCCCCCCAAAAAAAAAATACGGCTGGTATAATTAACAAGAATAAGTAAATTGAATTCAATTTAACTTCATAACTCTGTTAACAATCAATACTGAACTTCTGGTGCGTTACAACTCCCAGGACTGGACCAACGTAGCACCTCCAAATGCTCTGCCGAGCCGCCCGCTGCCAGCCGTTTCAACGGACGCAGGAAGGCGCGCCGATTTTCAGAACCTCCTCGCCGGTCGACAGCGTACGGCCGAACTGCATATTAGGCCCCTTGCGGACCCACGCTCAGGAAGATTGCTTTCGCGACGAGCAGTTGACGCCCCATACCACGGAGCCGCTGCTCGCGTCGCTTACGCTGATGCCGCGGTCTACGTGCTGTCCCTCTAGCACCGGCAGAGAAGTCGCTTCTTGATGTCCCGACTGCCAACTCTCCACGAGAGCCCATATACAGCCACTTCTTAAACCCACGCGAACAGCCCACTTTTCCTCTTCCCCGCTAGAGGGAGACACCGAAGCCTTCAATTGCGACAACGGTGCCACCGCCAGAAAACGGAGGGCGACTGCTTCACGCTACTCGTTGCGGCGCGCTTTTCAAAGCTAACTTTACTACGGCTCAGATACTTTGCTGATCTTCCAAATTCACTTTTCGAGGATGGACTTTACTCACCGGAAGCACCTTAGACAAGGTGATTTGACATGGAGGAGACTTCGTTATAAATGTTTGTACTCACATTTTTAATTTTTTTAAGTTGCTTATTTACGGGTAGGATGCATTGACACCTTGACCTCACTTTTAAACTGACTTTGCTTAAGAACATTTAGTCCATTGCCAATGGGAACATAACTAAAAATTTAAAATTGCCAAGAAGTACAAACTATCAAAGAAAGGCTGAATTCTTATATATTGGGTTGAAGCATGACTTCGTAGCGTTTTTCCATCACTTCACGCAATCTTCGTGGTCGTCGTTCTTAGCTTGTCTGTAAGACGTCTCAGTTGTTGACAATAAATGGTCACACCTCGGTGAAGCAGTTCCTAATACATGACAACATCGCTGTTCCACGAGATGTATAACATCTTTTGTGGACGTACGCAAGTCTTTGTACCGGGATATTTGTTTTATGCCGGGAGTTGCTGCTTTGTTTCGGCTCAATCATTCCTTTCTTTTCCTTACGTTAGCATAAAGACACCATTTCTCGTCACCAGTAACGATACAGGATAGAAATGGTCGGTGTTGCTCACAAGCAAATTGATGAGGAGCAAACAGAGATGCAATTATGGCCACCCGCTGATTTTTGTGATTTTTGGCTTAGACCATGCCGTACCCATACATCAGATTTCTGAACCTTGCCCATTGCATGAAAATGTCGCACGATAGTGGAATGATCACAGTTCATCACATCTGCCAGTTCTCTAGTACATTGCGTTGGATCATTGTGGATTAATGTGTTTAAACGATCTGCATCAAACCCCGAAGGTCTTCCTGAGCATGGAAAGTTTCTAACGTCAAAACTATGCTCCTTAAAACGAGAAAACCATTTTTTTGCTGCGTCTTGTTCAATGGCATTATCCCCATACGCGGTGCAAATGTTTCTGGCTGCCTCCGCTGTTGTCACCTCCGTACTGAACTCAAACAGATGAATACGTCGGAAATGTTCCGATTCCTCCACTTGGCATTCCGGTGTCTAGTGTCCACAGGTCCACTCACTGTCACCAAATAACAAAATGACAACATCAACAGTGAACTACGAAGTACCCGGAATAGTACGAGGTGCATTCAAGTTCTAGGGCCTCCGATTTTTTTTCTCCGGACTGGAAAGAGATAGAAACATGCGCATTGTTTTAAAATGAGGCCGCATTCATTGTCAATACGTCCCAGAGATGGCAGCACCGTACGGCAGATGGAATTTTACCGCCAGCAGCGAGAATGTGAACTGTTTTAAATACTTAAAATGGCCACATTTTCCTTACTTGAACAGCATGCAATCATTTGTTTTCTGAATTTGCGTGGTGTGAAACCAATTGAAATTCATCGACAGTTGAAGGAGACATGTGGTGATGGAGTTATGGATGTGTCGAAAGTGCGTTCGTGGTGCGACAGTTTAATGAAGGCAGAACATCGTGTGACAACAAACCGAAACAACCTCGGGCTCGCACAAGTCGGTCTGACGACATGATCGAGAAAGTGGTGAGAATTGTTTTGGGGAATCGCCGAATGACTGTTGAACAGATCGCCTCCAGAGTTGGCATTTCTGTGGGTGCTGTGCACACAATACTGCATGACGACCTGAAAATGCGAAAAGTGTCATTCAGGTGGGTGCCACGAATGCTGACGGACGACCACATGCCACATGGCTGCCCGTGTGGCATATTGCCAAGCAATGTTGACGCGCAACGACAGCATGAATGGGACTTTCTTTTCGTCGGTTGTGACAATGGATGAGACGTGGATGCCATTTTTCAATCCAGAAACAAAACCCCAGTCAGCTCAATGGAAGCACACAGATTCACCGCCACCAAAAAAATTTCGGGTAACCGCCAGTGCTGAAAAAATGATGGTGTCCATGTTCTGGGACAGCGAGGGCGTAATCCTTACCCATTACGTTCCAAAGGGCACTACGGTAACAGGTGCATCCTACGAAAATGTTTTGAAGAACAAATTCCTTCCTGCACTGCAACTGTCTGTTTCACCAAGACAACGCATCCGCACATCGAGCTAACGTTACGCAATAGTTTCTTCGTGATAACAACTTTGAAGTGATTCTTCATGCTCCCTACTCACCTGACCTGGCTCCTAGTGACTTTTGGCTTTTTCCAACAATGAAAGACACTCTCCGTGGCCGCACATTCACTAGCCGTGCTGCTATTGCCTCAGCGATTTTCCAGTGGTCAAAACAGACTCCTAAAGAAGCCTTCGCCGCTGCCATGGAATCATGGCGTCAGCGCTGTGAAAAATGTGTACGTCTGCAGGGCGATTACGTCGAGAAGTAACGCCAGTTTCATCGATTTCGGGTGAGTAGTTAATTAGAAAAAAAAATCGGAGGCCTTAGAACTTGAATGCACCTCGTAACATGCAAAACAAAAGAACTTATGAACCAATCTAATGGCTTTCGTTCGTTTTTCATTCAGATTCTGCTTCTTACATTTGGTAATTTCACCAACAGGTTTGCCACTTTATCTACTGAGAGAAACTTTCTCTTGATCAGTTCGTTATTAGTTACTGACGAAATAGTAAATGCCCTCAGCTGCCATCCTAACGATGGCGCGCATAGTAGTCCGTAAGTCTAGCATATTGGTTCAAAAAGTGCTCAGAGCACTATGGGACTTAACTACTGTGGTCATCAGTCCCCTAGAACTTAGAACTACTTAAACCTAACTAACCTAAGGACATCACACACATCCATGCCCGAGGCAGGATTCGAACCTGCGACCGTAGCAGTCGCGCGGTTCCGGATTGCGCGCCTAGAACCGCTAGACCACCGCGGCCGGCAGCATATTGTTACTATGTACCTGTGTGTGTGTGTGTGTGTGTGTGTGTGTGTGTGTGTGTGTGTGTGTGTGTGTGTACATATGGCGGCTATTTCCGCGCGCAGTGTGTTAATGGATGTTAGCACACCACCTGTGTGACATCGTTGCAGTGTGTGAGCAGTCGCTGCGCGTTGCGCCACGTTCAGAGAATAGCACATTCAGTTCTGTCACGCACCTTGTTTGTGTTAACCCGTCGCACTTGGGATGACACCGGGGAATGTCACTCAGTTGATAGGATTACCTACGTGTGTGTCGATCTGGAAGGGGACTCCTTACAAAACACTCGTACGTCCCATGCTAGAATATTGCTCAAGTATGAGAGACCTGTATGTACGTTGAATGTCTACCTCGAAGGGCAGGACGAATGGTAAAGTTTTGTTTGACTCGTGAGACAGTGTGCCGAAAAACTTGAATTCGCGGACTCTTGAGGACAGACACCACCTATCATGCGGAGACCTAGTCCCAAAGAGTCAAAAATCTTTATTTAGTAAGGAATCGAGAAATATATTACAACCCCTCTACGTACATATCGGTTCCCTTAGGGACCGCGTAAAAGTACGGCGTACAGAGAGGCACTGAAGTAGTCATTCTTCTCGCTAGTCATCTGTCTTCTGACTAGTTTCATGCGGTCCGACACGAATGCGCCTCATGCTCTAACCTCTTCATTTCAGAGTAGCCTTAACACACGTCTTATCAACCTGTCCCTTCTTCTTGTCACTGTCCCCAGTGTGTTCCTTTCTTCGCCGATTCTGTGGAGAGGCTACTTATCAGCCCACTTAATTTTCAACATTCTTCTATAACACCATATCTCAAACGCTTCAGTCCTCTTTTGTTCTGGTTTTTCCACTGTCCATGATTCTGAACCATACAATGCTGTGCTCGAAAAGTGCATTCTGAGATATTTCTTTCTCAAATTAAGGCTATTTTGATGCCAGTAGACTTCTCTCTTGGCCATTAATGCCCTGTTTGACTGTGCTAGCCTCCTTGCTTCATTGCTTGGTTATTTTGCTCTCTAGGTACCAAAGCAGGAAGAGAGTCAGTGATGTTCTAGAAGTTGCTGATAATGATATGGAGCCGACTCTAGCGCCGTCGCCATTGTATTAGGTTTCTCGACTGAGAATCCATAGCCGAAACGCCATATAGTTGTTATTTCACAGATTCAGGATTGGATTAAAAACCGGGGAGTTTAGGGACCAGGAGAGCACGGTAAATTCATTCTGGTGCTCTTCAAACCACGTAAGCGCACAGTGAGCTGTGTGATAGGCTGCGTTGTCCTGCTGGTAGATGCCATCGTGCTGAGGAATAACAAATTGCATGGAGGGGTGGACATGGCCCCCCAAGGATGTATCCATACTTCTCTTGACCTGTTATGCCCTCCAGAATGACGAGATCATTTAGGAAATGCCACGATAACGGGAGACCATGACGCTTGCAGGGTGTTCGCAGTTAAACGTTTTACGCAGTACACACCATTGGCTGCTGTCCGATGGAACATAAAACATCATTCGTATGAAAAGGGCACATTTCGCCACCGAGTGGACGTCTACTTGCAGTATTGGCGTGAGCATGGATGCATGAACCATGCGCCTGTTGTAGGGGCCCATAAGCAGTAACGTTCGCTGATATGTCGTTGAGGAGACACTGTTGTTAGTCCCTTGGTTCACCTGGGCGGTCCGTTGCTCAACAGTTGCCCGTCTATTCGCAGCCGTCGTTCATCCTTGTCATCTATGTCCCCTAGTGCACCACCATCGCCTCGGCGTCGACTTTCGATAGCGCCATTTTCCTATGAACGGTGTACTTCAACCACTGCAGCATGCTAACAATTTACAAACTTAATTACAAACAATTACGAAACTCTTACTACAGAATAAAAAGATGACATAAAACAGTTTCTCCTTACTACATCTTCACTGCTCATGCAATAATACTGCAACACCGTGCATGACGTTTTAATTTATTACTTCTGTACTAATAACTCTATTCGCAATACATTTTGTAGACGCTATCGACATAAACCACTGAATGTACCTGGAAAATTACACTGATCAGCCAGAACATTATATGACCACCTAGCCGATTGCCGGAAAGTCTACTTTGACGGACAATAGCAGCGACGCGTCGTGGCATGGAAGCAGTGAGGCTTTGGTAGGTCGCTGGAGGGAGTGCGGGGAATGGGGTGATGAGCTCTGACGTCACGTTAATCAGATCCCAGATGTGATCGATTGGGTTCAGATCTGGAGAGATGAGGGGCCAGCAGATTAATTAGAACTCGTCACTGTGTTCCTCGAACCACTCCGTCAGACTCCTGGCCTTTTGTCATGGAGCATTATCGTGTTGAAAAATGCCACTGCCGTCGGGAAATATGGCCTTCATGAAGGGGTGTTCGTGGTACGATAGTCCTTGGCCGTCATGGTGCTTTGCATGAGCTCCACTGGACCCATGGATGCCCATGTGAATGTTCCCCAGAGCATAATGGAGCGACCAACGGCTTGTCACCGTCCCGCAGTACATGTGTCAAAAGAAGCTATTCTTCTGGAAGACGATGGATTCGAGCCGTCCCATGGGCATGATGGAGGTTTCGGGATTCATCACACCATGCAACGCTCTGCCACTGTGCGAACGTGTAGTGCTGATGGTAACTTGCCCATTTCAGTCGTAGTTGCCGATGTGGTGTTAACATTGGCACATGCATGGGTCGTCGGCTGCAGAGGCCCATCTTTTTGAGTGTTCGGTGCACTGTGTGTTCAGACACTCCTGTACTCTGCCCATCATTAAAGTCTGATGTTAGTACTTCCACAGTTCGCCGCCCGTCATCTACCAGCTTACGACGTCCGACATCTGTAATGATGGGTGATGGCCCAACCCCAAGACGCCTGGACGTGGTTTCGCCTCCGAACACCTGACAGATTGTGCAGTTTCGGACCGTTACAGTGTGCCCTCGGTCAAACTCGCATATATCGCGCGCCTTGCCCATTCTACACACGGACAGCACGCTCACTGATACCTACGTGCACCGTGAGTCTGTCTTATTTAGCCGTCATTCCTCGCCAGATGACGCTGCTATCGGCTGGACTGGTTTATATCGATAGTAAGTCGGTGATCATGATGTTTTGGTTGATGAGTATATATCACCGTACGATACACAATTGAGCTGATCTGCCGTCATAAACATAAAGATGCGCTAAAAATTACGTTTGCTGAATACTATGATATAATTTCAAACTTATACTCATCCATGTTTGAAAATGAGAACACTTAGCGACTTTCAACAAACTTTAATATAATTTCAAACTTTTTCTCGCTTATATGCTTAACGTCAAATATCTAAGACGTAACTCATTTTAAAGTAATCAAACATACGAATATGAAGCTATTTTATACATGGCAGTTCGATTCTGTGCAGAATTGGGCTTTCAATGATTTTCTCTAGTCACGGCCTCACTGTGCTGTGCTGCTTAATTCCTGTCTATTTCCGTTATTTTTGTTGTTCGTGATACTTCTCCAGTTGTTTGTCCACCTTTTAGTAGCCGGGATCCCAAGCGTATGCTAGTCAGTTGACACTCCCCTACTGATTAATGGTTCGAATCCCGATGGTGGAATAAATTTCCGTGTACAATATTTGGCCGTCAAAAGAAGGTGGTGTTATGAAGTCCGTAATCACAGGATTATGCATCAGTTTCCTTGGTTAAATTACAAGACACTTTCCCAGTATGTCGTAGAGTTGACGGCGTTTGATGTGGTGATGGAGATACATCTGTCGGATCGTAACGATTGAGAGGCACCGTCGAAGACCGTGCCAAGTCGTGGTGAATGACGGCTGTGGATACGTGTACGGACGAATAGAATTGCAACTGTTGAGCAACTGACTGCCTAGATGAACAAAGGGGCTATCAACAGTATCTCCTCAACGAACGTTGCTACGTATGGGCCTCTTCAGCAGGAGCCTGGTTCGTGTACACATACAATACTGCAAGTGGACGTCCTCTGAGTGGCGACAGGTGACCTTTCTGATGAATCACATGTTATGCTCCAGCCGTCAGGTGGTCGTTGGATCGTCGGGAAGGTCCAGGTAGGAGGATGGAGCATTGTGGTCTGGTCTAGGGAATGTTTATGTGGTATACCCTGGGTGATCTCCTATTTCTGGAAGGTACAGTGGTAAACAGACGTATGCATCTATCCTTGGGGAATGTCCCACCTACATGCAGTTTGTTTTTATTCGGCACAATGGCATCTACCATCAGAACAATGTAACTTGTCACACAGCTCGCAGTTTATGTGCGTGGTTCAAAGAGCACCAGCATGAGTTTACTGTACTCCCCTGGCCACCATACTCCCCGCATTAAAACGCAATCGCGAATGTGTGAGACCACCTCCATTGGCTGCTCCTCCTTCCAGAACCGTAATTGATGCTCTTCCTGCGCGTCTCGCAACAGTCCGCGCAGCAAAAAATGGTTACTCAGGCTTTTGATACGTTAACGTGACTGGACAGTGTACAGTCAGCGCAACACCACGCTGTGTATAGAGTTTTAAAATGGGTCACATGTAGTTGACTCAATTTCAGTTAGACGATCCCTTGGTGTTCATTAAGGCGAACATGTCGTGGGGGATCCTTGCCCGTCCCAATCTTGTGCTCGGACTGTGGTATCCTGCCCCCCCCCCCCGCCCCCCCCTCCCCACACACACACACACCACATTCTAAGGATCAGAGTGTGAGAATTCGTAGTATGGATTTCACACCTAAACCAGTCCCATAAATTGACACGACGCTAAAATATTGACTGTTTGTCCTTAACTTTTGCATGTAAAGCAGCTCGTGGTCGTGCGGTAGCATTCTCGCTTCCCACGCCCGGGTTCCCGGGTTCGATTCCCGGCGTGGTCAGGGATTTTCTCTGCCTCTTGATGACTGAATGTTGTGTGCTGTCCTTAGGTTAGTTAGGTTTAAGTAGTTCTAACTTCTAGGGGACTGATGACCATAGATGTTAAGTCCCATAGTGCTCAGAGCCATTTGAACCATTTTTGAAAGATATTAATTTCCCGTTGATTTTGGGCCTTCATTGTGTTGCATATATTGTGCAGACATGTCAGGTGACATCGCTTTTCGTGTTGGGTGAAATTTCTACGTTGTGAGTAATTGATGTATCATGCGCGCCGGTATCAGACGACGTCATTAGACGGGGTTACTAATTGCGCTAATTTCGCGCTTGCAGCGACCTCGCCAAGTCCACGGTCACGGCTCTCAGTCCCCCCTCCCCTTCTCTTGTATTTACTTGTTTCTGCTACACATCGGAAACGACCAGCTCACTTTGACAGTTTTTTTCGCGGAGTGTACTTGCGCCCGTCTCTCCCATGAGGTACCCGGAGGAATTGCAGCCGCACAGCCAGGTTATGTAAACTAGTCTTAACGCTATGTCATACTATTGAGGAGAATGTTCTAAGCTCGACCAAGTGTTGATGTCTCATTGGATATTTTAGCCGCTGAAAGCAATTTTATCTGCGTAGAGCTCGTGTAATCTTCTTGTTAATTGATTGCTCTTGCTTTCAGGAGGTTTTGAGTTGACGCTGACAATTGCTTTTACGCCACCAGTAGTCAGCTGTTTCCGCTTTTCACCGGTTGATATCCGTGTTGGCGCCTTTCATGGTGCTGTCGCGCGTGTGTTGCATTGTCCGTGTTGCCCACGAGTAATAAGAGAAGTACTGCTTTACAACTTACAGATGACAGTCTAGTGGCGTGCCTTTTATCCACTAAATTATGAAAATAGTCTCCTTTTATTTGGCATCGCTAAATCATGCAAAAGTATAACACAGCATACATCCGTTTTTAGAAATGCATAATATTCGTAAATTTTAAACTGCTGCGCCGAATAAATACATTAAACTCCTTACTTTGCTTCGTGTGCAAATATGGCCTATCACTGTTCAAGCCATATTGCAGTCCGAAAGATGTCCATGATTTGCTCCGGTTCACAGTCGACTGAGCGTCACTTAGTAGGCATCATTCGGTCATCTTCCCGAATAAGCCCACTCCCGTCGTCATTCAGTCCAGCTTCAACTACAAAAATGGTTCAAATGGCTCTGAGCACTATGGGACTCAACATCTTAGGTCATAAGTCCCCTAGAACTTAGAACTACTTAAACCTAACTAACCTAAGGACATCACACACACCCATGCCCGAGGCAGGATTCGAACCTGCGACCGTAGCAGTCCCGCGGTTCCGGACTGCAGC
Source organism: Schistocerca cancellata (assembly GCF_023864275.1). Lineage (NCBI taxonomy): Eukaryota > Metazoa > Arthropoda > Insecta > Orthoptera > Acrididae > Schistocerca > Schistocerca cancellata. The sequence continues at coordinate 192,399,954 of NC_064634.1, forward strand.
GCCAGAACCGCTAGACCACCGCGGCCGGCCTTCAACTACAGTTTATCAGAGAGAGAGAGAGAGAGAGAGAGAGAGAGAGAAATCTCCAATTTGTTTGTTTGCGTCTTTGTTCAAATGTGTGTGAAACCTTATGGGACTTAACTGCTAAGGTCATCGGTCCCTAAACTTAAACACTACGTAACCTAAATTGTCCTAAGGACAAACACACACACCCATGCCCGAGGGAGGACTCGAACCTCCGCCGGTACCAACCGCACAGTTCATGACTGCAGCGCCTCAGACCGCTCGGCTAATCCCGCGCGGCTTGCGTCTGTGACCTTAGATTATGCTGACTATGTCTAAAGGTGTGAGAAGTGTTTCATTCATCACATGTCTCTCCCCAACAGATAGTTGGATTTTAAGAGTTGGCCTCCGTAGCTGAGTGGGTATAGCATCTGGTGGTCATAGGGAACACCCGGGACTTTTCCTTGGGAGAGGTCTGTGGCGGGATCCATTCAGCGTCGTGATGCCGATTGAGGCGCTACTTGAATGAGAAGTAGCTGCTTCAAGGCCTGGAAAGCCGTCAACGGCCTGTAGAGAGGTGTGCTGACCCCGTCCCCCTCCAGACCGCATTCGTATGAAGTTACGAGGGGCGTTTGAAAAGTCCGTGCAAAGTCCGAGTGATGGCACCACTAGCGCATATCGAGGTCATGTTTAGTTAGTGGCATCTTTGGAATTAACGCACACCAAATTTCAGCCATATTGGTTGTTTTTCTTTGTGTTTGGCATTCGTATGAATCAAGGAAGTCGAGTGATTGTCATAAAGTGGACAAAAAAGAACTTCGTGTGGTGATTAAGCATTGCCTTATGAAAGGCAAAACGCTTCAGCAGACTAAAGAGAAGCTTGATAAACATTACGGTGACTCAGCACCTTCGATAAGAACAGTTTATAAGTGGTTTCAAAATTTTCGGAGTGGCCATATGGGCACAAGTGACGCTGGAAGTTCTGGACGCCCTGTGGAGGTTACGACTCCAAAAATAATTGATAAAATCCATGATATGGTGGTGGATGACAGAAGAGTTAAGGTGCGTGAGATTGCTAGTGCTGTGGGCATCTCGAATGAATAGGTACATAATATTTTGCATAAACATTTGGACATGAGAAAGCTATCCGCAAGATGGATTCCGCGATTGCTCACGCTTGACCAAAAACGGAATCGTGTGAAGTGTTGCAAGGATGGTTTGCAGCTGTTCAGGAAGAATCCGCAGAACTTCAAGCGTCGTTTCGTCACTGTAGATGAAACATGGATACATTACTATACTCCTGAGACCAAACAACAATCTAAACAATGGGTTACCAAGGGAGAATCTGCATCAAAAAAGACGAAGACCATTCCAACGGCCGGAAAGGTTATGACGACTGTCTTTTGGGGATTCGCAAGGGGTAATCCTCATCGACTATCTGGAAAAGGGTAAAACTATTACAGGTGCATATTATTCATCTTTATTGGACCGTTTGAAAACCGAGCTGCAAGAAAAACGCAGGCGATTGTACCGCAAAAAAGTCCTTTTCCATCACGACAATGCACCAGCACACACCTCATCAGTTGTGGTCGCAAAATTAATGGAAATAGGATTCCAACTCGTTTCACATCTCCCCCCTCCCCCCTGTTCTCCAGACTTGGCTCCCTCGGACTATTTGTTCCCCAATTTGAAGAAATGGCTGGCGGGACAAAGATTTCATTCAAACGAGGAGATGATTGCAGCAACTAATAGCTATTTTGCAGGCTTGGACAGTTCCTATTATTCGGAAGGGATCAACAGATTAGAACAGCGTTGGACGAAATGCACAAGTCTAAAAGGAGCCTGTCGAAAAATAAAAAAGGTTTACCCCAAACATGTAAGTAGCTTTTATTTTTGCACGCACCTTTCAAACTCCCCTCGTATACGGCAGAGGGTCGGACGGCGGCCATTCGCTGAACTTCATGGTGGAGGTGTTTTTTTAGTGTCTGCAAGATTTTGATGCATTGTAAGGTCGTATGATTTTTTTATTGCACCATATCGCCGTCTACCTGCCTCATCTCAAAGTCTAGAAATACACTGCCTAACAAGACGTGAAACTATGACCATTCAAGGTAGTATTCCTATTTCATATCATTCTTAAACTACCACTCTAATCATGTAATCATTGTTATATAAAACGGGCTAACATTATTTCGCTGCTCTACACAATAAAACTAACGCCGACGACCTTATTATGTCTGCACCATAGTCCCATGTCGTCCTTGTCATTCTGACTACTAGGCAATTTAATATAAAAAAAAGGAAACACTTCCCTTATATTTTGCAACTTTTACGTATTCGGCCAGGATGCAGTTTTCGGCTTGTTATGCCATGGTCAGCTGATTATTATCAGGTGACAGTTTTCATTTCTCATACCATAGTGTTTTAAAGGGGTTGAAAGAGTCAGCCAACCAAGCCCTTGACATAGGTTTCGATGTTTATAAAAACATCGTCTTCAGAAGGAGTGGGCTTTTTTACATCCTATGGTGGTAAATTACATTAGCTGAAGCCAAGCGGCTCTTGTCATGTATACTGAAGAGCCAGAGAAACTGGTACAGCTGCTTGATATCGTGTAGGGCCCCCGCGGACATGCAGAAGTGCCGCAACATGACGTGGCATGGACTCGAGTAATGTCTGAAGTAGTGGTGGAGGGAACTGACACCATGACTCTTGCAGGGCTGTTCATAAATCCGCAAGAGAGTACGAGGGGGGTGGACATCTCTTCTGAACAGCATGTTGCAAGGCATCCCACAGATGCTCAATAATGTTCATGTCTGGGGAGTTTTGTGGCCAGCGGAAGTGTTTAAACTCAGAAGAGTGTTTCCAGAACCACCCTGTAGCAGTTCTGGACGTGTAGGGTGTCGCATTGTCCTGCTGGAATTGTCCAAGTCCGTCGGAATACACAATGGACATGAATGGATGCAGGTGATCAGACAGGATGCTGACGTACGTGTCACCTGTCCAAGTCGTGTCTAAACGTATCAGCGGTCCCATATCACTCCAACTGCACACGCCCCACACCATTACAGAGCCTCCTCCAACTCGAACAGTCCCCTTCTGACATGGCGGGTCCATGGATTAATGAGGTTGTCTCCATACCTCTGCACATCCATTCGCTCGATACAATTTGAAACTGGACTCGTCCGACTAGGCAACATGTTTCCTTCATTAACAGACCAATATCGGTGTTGACGGGCCCTGGCGAGGCGTAAAGCTTTGTGTCGTGCAGTCATCAAGGGTACACGAGTGAGCCTTCGGTTCCGAAAGTTCATATCGATGATGTTTCGTTGAATGGTTCGCATGCTGACAGTTGTTGATAGCCTAGCATTGAAATCCGCAGCAGTTTGTGGAAGGGTTGCATTTCTGTCACGTTGAAGGATTCTCTTCAGTCGTCGTTGGTTCCGTTCTTGCAAGGTCTTTTTCCGGCCTTAGTGATGTCGGAGGTTCGATGTTTCAGGGGATTCCTGATATTCACGGCACACACTTGAAATGGGCGTACGGTAAAATTCCCGCTTCACCACTTCCTCGGAGATAACTGTGTCCTATCGCTCGTGCACCGACTGTAAAACCACATTCAAACTCAATCAAATATTGATAACTTGCGATCTTAGCAGCAGTAACGGATCTAACAACTGCTCCAGACGACACTTGTCTTATATAGGCGTCGCCGGTCGCAGCGCCGTATGCCTGTTTACATATATCTGCATTTGAATACGCATGCCTATACCAGTTTCTCTGGCGCTTCAGTGTATAAAATTGATAGAAATGCCCGAAGTATCACATGCTATGGCTTAAGACAGCAGGCAGATTACATTCAGCGTACGTCAGAATAAATGCACATACGTATTCGCCAACTGTTAAAGGCTCTTATGTACATAAAAAAAGAAGTCCAAAGAATAAAATATGTGCATAACATAAGTATTCACCTAGGGCCATTGTGACTCTTAAACTAGTTTTGGTGATTCGATTTATTCCTGTCCCTCGCACCTTCTACTAATTAAGTGATAGGCGGAGTCATTTTCACTCCGACGGTTCAGTGTGAATAAATGCCTCTTCAGATTTATACAGTTGCTGAATCGCAGCAGTGTTCAAGATTTTGACGTAGTGTTTTACTTTGTGGCGTTATTGCCATGCCCTGTCAATCACCGATGAAGAATTCAGTTAACTTTAGAATATAGTTACGGCATAAATTTTGATTCTTGGACTGCATTATTTTTATTGTAAGGACGTACCCACATAGCCCGTGATTATGCATTTATTCACACTGAACCGTCGGAGTGAAAATGACTCCGCCTATCATTTAATTTGTAGAAGGTGTGAGGGCCAAGAAGAAATCAAATTACCAAAATGAGTCTATGAGTCAGACTGCTGCTTGCTCCTTATCGTTAAAATGAGAATACTGTTCCTTGATGAAAGAGCAGTTACATTATGTTCATCTAAACGCCATACACGCGCACTGTAGCTGTGCGATCTCAGGCGTGTTGTCACGGTCCGCGCGGCTCCCCCCGTCGAAGGTTTGAGTCCTCCCTCAGGCCTGGGTGTGTGTGTTGTCCTTAGCGTAAGTTAGTTTAAGTTAGATTAAGTAGTGTGTAAACTTAGGGACCGATGACCTCAGTAGTTTGGTCCCATCAGCCCTTACCCCAAATTTCTATTTTTTCATGCCATACAGGCCTTCTCAGACCGATGGAAGTCCAACTAGGCAAGTACTGCTGTTAGTTTCCTTCGGTTGTGATACTATAAACGTGAGAGTGAACTTAAATATTTCGCTCAGACATCGCACTGAAATAATGAACATTTTCTGCTAGTTGGTGAGCATAGAACGCTGTGCTGGTTTCCCTGTCAGCCTCTGTGACTCTACTAAATGCTGTACGGTATCATGAGCGGTTTCATTAGGAGGCAATTCACCCATTTTTTGCATCCATTCCGCGATGAAGTGTAGTTGCGCAACATGCCGAAAGTGTTGCGGCACCACATGAATCATGCTAGTGCTTCTATTCTTCTGATTGTTATCACTACCTTTGGCCTCGATTAGATTATCTTACTTTTCACCAGCGGTGTTATCGTAAGCTTTCTGCTGCCTGTTCCTGGTGATATAATTTTTTAGAAAAGCTCTGAGCCTGTAAGATTTTTGCACGTAACATCCTTAGTGAACGGTTTTATGTTTTATTTGTAATTTATTTGGAAAATATAGTGGAATGTTGTAGAAGAATATGTGAGTGGCTTTCAGTAAATAAAGGAACAGATTTTTTTTCTGAAAACTAGTTGGTTTTATTCTGGATTCCGATATACCATATTATTCTCCAGTCTTTTGGCTGCAAAATCAGATTTCCAACATAATCTCTGTTCAGTGCAACGGTCTTATTCTGCCTGCCTGGGAGGGCCCTTCTAACGGCATGGTGCTACTCTAGTGATCGACGTTGGAGCCAACGTCTTGTTGCATCAGTAACCTCCACATCAATTGCATCAGTAACCTCCGTATCATCCACGCACTGTTTCTTGCGGCATGTGCATCCTTCATTGGGCCAAATGGAAGTCGGAAGGTGCGAATTCCGGACATAAGCTTGAATCAAGAAGAACAGTCCAGTGATGAAGTCTTGTGAGCTCATCTCGGGTGCGCAGACTTGTGTGAGGCCTTGCGTTCTCATGGGGAAGAAGAAGTTGGTTTGCATTTTTCTGTGTAACACAAGACCATCGTCATGACTTTACCGGCTGATGGTGCGGTTTTGAACTTTTCTTCGGAGGCAGGAGGTGTTACGCCACTCCGAGGGTTGCCGTTTTGTTGACGGTTCGAAGTGATGAGCCCATGATTCATCCCCTGTGACGAAGTTCGACAAAAGCTTGTCGCAATCAGCCTCGAAAGGCGCAAGCAATTTTTCACAGATGATCCTCCGTTGCTCTTTGTGCTCTTCTGTTAGACATGCGAGGAATCCAGCGGGCACACAACTTTGAGTACCCCCAACTGGTGGACGAGTGTGTCAGCACTACCGCCAGAGACGTCCAGTTGTCCAGCGAGGTGTTTGAATGTGATCCGTTGATCACCTCTTAAGAGAGCGCACGCACGTTCCAACAATGCAGAAGTCACTGCTGTGTACGGTCGGCTAGAACGCGGGAGACCGGACAGGTTTGCGTGACCTTGTTGCGATGACAGGCGCCTAGTCCAACTACTCGCCGTGCTTTTGTTCAGTGCCAAGTCCCCGCAGCCATTCTACAAACACCTACGAATATCTGCGATGTTCTAGTTTTCTGCCAAAAGAAACTCAGCGACAGCGCTGTGCTTGGAACGCACCTCCTTTGCAAACGCCATTTTGAAATTTACGTATTGCGCCGCTATCTGTCGGAACTTCTTGAAATTGTAGGGGCTGAAGCAAAAATATTCCACGATGTTACACAACAAATTCCGCATTTTTTCAACCGAAATTGGCGGAGAAAAAGTATGAGGTATTACGTACTGAACGCCCCTCGGATTATGTCTGCTTTGTTCCGTTATAGCAGACTACTTCAGCTAAATTTGTACACCGAAATTTCGACAGAAATAATCTTTTGGACAAGCTGTACAAAAGAGCACCAATGCCATGAGAAACGTAATAGTACATTAAGAAATTCTAGCAGAGCTTTGAAGAAAGGTATGTCATCTATGGAGCACAGGTCACAATCTGTACAACTTTTCACGTCATGAATTAGTGAAGAGCCTTCTGTCTGGTACTCCACTTAAAGAGAATGAGCTTAACTGTTATTAAAGTTACATAAGAGCTGAAGAATACAGATTAGGCTCGAACTGACTGCGCGCTAGTGAAGACCAACCTAGCAAGATGGGCCCCGAAGGATGGGAACGACATTCTTTGCGGTTGCGGTCAGGTCCTAGATATGAAGCATATTTTGGACTGTCGTGCTTCTCCGTTCCTGTATGCTGTTGAAAATGTGTGGGAAACAAATGATGAAATGTCCCACCGGTGTAGCTCAGTGTGGAGTCGATAAACTAAAGATCATACTGTTAGCAATGTACAAGGTGTGTATGAAAAGTAATGAGACTGACAATACTGCAAGCGATCTGGCAAAGCTGTGTTTTCTACTTCTATAACCGGTGAGTTCATCTCTTCCAAATGCTCAACCGAGTTTCAGCTCCGTACAAAATGGAACAGCGGAATTTAGAGCTACGTTTTGCCATCGACTTTTGCGTTAAACTTGGGGAATCAGCGAGTGTGACCTTTGAAAAGTTGAAACAGGGCTTTGGGGAACATTCCTTATAAAAAGCTCAACCTATTCGATGGCGCAAATTATCTTTGGGAAACCGAGAACACGTAGAAGAAGACTGCCGCTTGGGGAGACCTTCAACGTAAAAACACCGACGGAAAATTCGAACTTGTGCATAGTCTTGTGAGACAGTTGCAGGACAAAGACGTACTTCAAAGGATCAGTAAAAGGATGAATCGAGTGATACCAGACATTGCAGACAAGTGATACTGCATCATGACAACGCCCCATGTTACACGGCCACTTCCATAACACTTTTTTTTTTTTCCACACCCCCCTTATTCACCAGACCTGAGTCCTTGTGATTTCTGAAAAAAAAAATCTCTTGAAAGGACACCATTTTGGGACTCTGGCGAGCATTCAAAATAATGTGACAGATGTGTTAAAAGTCCTGCCAGTTGAAGCCCTTCAGCGCTGCTACCACGATGGGGAACAAAGACTTCGCCAGTGTATAACTGCCGAAGGAAACTATACTATGTGATCAAAAGTATCCGGAGAACCCCAAAAACCTACGTTTTGCATATTAGGTGCATTTTACTGCCACCTACTCCATATCAGCGACCTCAGTAGTCATTAGACGTCGTGAGAGGGCAGAATGGGGTCCCCCGCGGACTTCGGACGTGATCAGGTGACGGGGATCACTTGTGTCATACGTCTGTACGCGAAATTTCCGCACTCCTGAACATCCCTAGGTCCACTGTTTCCGATGTGATAGTGAAGTGGAGACGTGAAGAGAGACGTACAGTACAAAAGCGTACAAATCGATCTCGTCTGTTGACTGACAGAGACCGCCGACTGTTCTAGAGTATTGTAATGTACAATAGTCAGACATCTATCCAAACGATCACACAGGAATTCAAAGCATCAGGATCCACTGCAAGTACTATGACAGCTAGGCGGGAGGTGAGAAAACTTGTATTTCATGGTCGAGCGGCTGCTCATAAGCCACACATCACGCCGGAAACGCCAGACGACACCTCGCTTGGTGTAAGGAGCGTAAGCATTTTACGATTGAACAGTGGAAAAATGTTGTGTGGAGTGACGAATCTCGGTACACAATGTGGCAATCCGATGGGAGAGTGTGGGTATGGCGGATGCCCGGTGAACGTCGTCTTTCATCGTGTGTAGCGCCAACAGTAAAATCCGGAGGCGGTGATGTTAGGGTATAGTCTTTTAATTTTTTTTTTCTCCATGGAGGGGGCTTGCACCCCTTGTTGTTATGCGTGGCACTATCACAGCACAAGCCTACATTGATGTTTTAAGCACCTTCTTGCTTCCCATTGTTGAAGAGCAATTCGGGGATGGCGATTGCATCTTTCAACACGATCGAGCAACTGTTCATAATGCACGGCCTGTGGCAGAGTGGTTACACGACAGTAACATCCCAGTAATGGACTGGCATGCACACAGTCCTGACCTGAATCCTAAGAAACACCTTTGGAATGTTTTTTAACGCCGACTTTGCGCCAGGCCTCACTGACCGACATTGATACCCCTCCTCAGCGCAGCACTCCGTGAAGAATGGGCTGCCATTCCCCAGGAAACCTTACAGCACTTGATTGAACGTATGCCTGCGAGAGTGGAAACTGTCATTAAGGTTGAGGGTGGACCAACACCATATTGAATTCCAGCATTACCGATGAAGGGCGCCACGAACTTATAAGTCATTTTCAGCCAGGTATCCGGATACTTTTGTTCACAGTGTATATCAAGGGGACAGTATTATTGTTGGAAAAAATAAAAAATTGATAAATAAAAATTCAATCTCACTACTTATCTCAGACACCAAGAATGAATGGTAAGCTCTCCAGCGAGCACCTCGGCCCAATGAAAGTATTGTACAATAACCACTAACGTCAAAGGCAAAAATTTCTTTATTGGAAGGTACAAGGCTAAACGGAAGGACTTATTTTCCAGTCAGGGCCGCTCAGAGATAAAGGAAGCGCTTTTGTATTTAAAAGGCCATCGTTTCTTGTTACTTTCTCGACAAAACTGAAGACAATATCTTTTTCTTGCGCTGTCAAATGGCAGGAGGACGATGAAATTAACTTTCGAGGTGCTTGTATTAAGTTGAAGAAACATTTGCTTCGTCAATAGCTTTTCGGCGGCACACTTTTTGAACTCAGCTTATGAACTCAGCCTATTCTTAAAGTACGTTGATTAATTTGTAACCCGCTTGCCTACCGAAACAGTTGAACACAGGTTGTCAGATGGTTTGAGTGACATGTAGCAGCACATCGACTGACACCGTGTAATTTGTGTTATCCCAACGCACATCTTATTGCTGTGCAGAGAGGTTCTGCAAATCGCTTCAGCAGGCACTGATTTATCGTTCCATATGCGCGCAGAGACTGAGTTTGTGAGGCAGATTTCCACATTCAAATAGCTGTTACCTTATAAGGAAGCACCAAGATAGCTGACGCAACAGGCGCTACCACAGAACAAAGGAATTCAGCAGGGTGTTGAACATAACAGATAACGTTCCTCTCGAGTACATAGCCGAGGCAGCCGAAAACAACCAGTCGTATCTGGCATAATATTTTAATATCTAATCTTTGAAACGTTTTCTTCTTGAGAGGAGTTATCAGGTCGTTGAGACTTAACATTCGATTGCATTGTCTGGCATATTTTAATGGTCACGAACACTCATTTATGGCGATAGAATTCTAACACTTTTCTTTCGTTCTCGTCGGAAATTGTAATAGTGTAGCACCAATAATCCTATTTCGGATATACACTACTGGCCTTTAAAATTGCTGCACCACTAAGATGACGTGCTACAGACGCGAAATTTTAACCGACAGGAAGAAGATGCTGTGGTATGCAAATGGTTAGCTTTTTTCAGATCATTCACACTAGGCTGGCGCCGGTGGTGACACCTACAACGTGCTGACATGAGGAATCTTTCCAACCGATTTCTCAAACACAAACAGCAGTTGACCGGCCTTGCCTGGTGAAACGTTGTTGTGATGCCTCGTATAAGGAGGAGACATGAGTACCATCACGTTTCCGACTCTGATAAAGGTCTAATTGTAGCCTATCGCGATTGCGGTTTATCGTATCGCGACATTGCGCTCGCGTTGGTAGAGATCCAATGACTGTTAGCAGAATATGGAATCGGTGGGTTCAGGAGGGTAATACGGAACGCCGTGCTGGATCCCAACGGCCTAGTATCACTAGCAGTCGAGGTGACAGGCATCTTATCCGCATTGCTGTAACTGATCGTTTTGATCCCTGAGTCAACAGATGGGGACGTTTGCAGGACAACAACCATCTGCACGAACAGTTCGACGACGTTTGTAGCAGCATCGACTATCAGCTCGGAGACGATGGCTGCGGTTACCCTTGACGCTGCATCACAGACAGGAGCGCCTGCGATGGTGTACTAAACGACGAACCTGGGTGCACGAAAGGCAAAACGTCTTATTTTCGGATGAATCCAGGTTCTGTTTACAGCATCGTGATGGTCGCATCCGTGTTTGGCGACATCGTGGTGAACGCTGATTCGACGCGTGTATTCGCCATCACCATACTGGCGTATCACCCGGCATGATGGTATGGGGTGCCATTGGTTACACGTCTCGGTCACCTCTTGTTCGCATTGACGGCACTTTGAACAGTGGACGTTACATTTCAGATGTGTTACGACCCGTGGCACTACCCTCATTCGATCTCTGCGAAACCCTACATTTCAGCAGGATAATGCACGACCGCATGTTGCAGGTCCTGTACGGGCCTTTTTGGATACAGAAAATGTTCGACTGCTGCCCTGGCCAGCACATTCTGCAGATCTCTCACCAATTGAAAACGTCTGGTCAATGGTGGCCGAGCAACTGACTCGTCACAATACGCCAGTCACTACTCTTGATGAACTGTGGTATCGTGTAGAAGCTGCATGGGCAGCTGTATCTGTACACGCCATCCAAGCTCTGTTTGACTTAATGCCCAGGCGTATCAAGGCCGTTATGGGTACTGATTTCTCAGGATCTATGCACCCAGATTGCGTGAAAATGTAATCACATGTAAGTTCTAGTATAATATTTGTCCAGTGAATACCCATTTATCACCTGCATTTCTTCTTGATGTAGCAGTTTTAATGGCCAGTATTGTTTTTTAACAGCCGTACAGCAGGCAGAACGGAAAGTTTCCCTAGCAGGGGCGATTCTCGAAGGCGGGGGGGGGGGGGGGGGGCTAATGGAGGGAGGGGTTTATGGGGGAATGGAATGTCGCATAACAAAAGGAGAGTTCGGGTTCTCCACCGACAAATTGGTAAAATTTGGTTTTGCTTAGAGTAGTTTTCGGTAACCGTTTTGGAGTTCATGGTAAAAAATATGTATTGATAAATAATAAGACTCCCATTTTATGTTACATGATATTTATTGGTTTAGATATTAAGCAGTTTGCTGCTTCTTTTTTGTAAGTACATTGCAGCCTATATTGCTACGTAATTATATAAAAAAAGATTGAATCTGTTGGAGTAATATATTCACTGATTTCTGAATTTTTTTCCAGTGTAATATGATACTCTATTGGGGGGGGGGGGGGGGCGGCTATGGGTGCTATAGCCCCCCCCCCCCCCTCCCATGTCACCGCCCCTGTTCCTTAGGTAGAGATCTCACTAGTGGGTGTCGTAGTTTGAAAATGCTTTAAGGCGATGTGGCTGATCTGTTGCCACCCACCCTGTTGCAACACAACGTAGCTACACAGATGCATCTGCATTCGTATCCCATTTGATCGAAAGTATCCGGACACCCCTATGTTATGCGGAATTGGCCAGGAGATGTCTGGAGAGACGGACCCTCCAGGGAAAGGAGGCCGGTAGTATTGAGTCGTCAGTAGGGAAGCAGTAACAGCAGAATGGATCGGTCAGGAGACTCTTACTAATCGTTTGATGTCACCTGAGTGAGAAATCCATCAGGGACAATTCAAGCTTTCTAAAGGTGTCAAGTCGACCGTTGGGGATCAGATAGTGAAGAGGAACGTGAAGGAAGGAGGGCAGCTAAATCAGGACAAGACAGTCCTCGTTTACTGACGGAAAGGACCGTCAAGCATTTTGGAGGGAGGTTCAGTTCGAATATAATGAATTTCCTTGAGACAGAGAAGTTGCTGTCCATGCATCAGCATGGCTTTAGAAAGCATCGCTCCTGCGAAACGCAACTCGCCCTTTTTTCACATGATATATTGCGAACCATGGATGAAGGGTATCAGATGGATTCCATATTTCTTGACTTCCGGAAAGCGTTTGACTCGGTGCCCCACTGCAGACTCCTAACTAAGGTACGAGCAAAATGGGTCAAATGGCTCTGAGCACTATGGGACTTAACTACTGAGGTCATCAGTCCCCTAGAACTTAGAACTACTTAAACCTAACTAACCTAAGGACATCACACACATCCATGCCCGAGGCAGGATTCGAACCTGCGACCGTAGCGGTCACGCGGTTCCAAACTGACGCGCTTAGAACCGCACGGCCACACCGGCCGGCAAGGTACGAGCATATGGGTTTGGTTCCCAAATATGTGAGTCGCTCGAAGACTTCTTAAGTAATAGAACCCAGTACGTTGTTCTCGATGGTGAGTGTTCATCGGAGGTGAGTTGTTTTTTTTATTTTTATTTTTTTTTATTTTAGCATTATGCGACTTAACTTCTGAGGTCATCAGTCCCCTAGAACTTAGAACTAATTAAACCTAACTAACCTAAGGACATCACACACATCCATGCCCGAGGCAGGATTCGAACCTGCGACCGTAGCGGTCGCTCGGCTCCAGACTGTAGCGCCTGGAACCGCACGGCCATTCCGGTCGGCTTCGGAGGTGAGGGTATCATCCGGAGTGCCCCAGGGAAGTGTGGTAGGTCCGCTGTTGTTTTCTATCTACATAAATGATCTTTTGGATAGGGTGGATACAAAGTGCTGCTGTTTGCTGATGATGCCGTGGTGTACGGGAAGGTGTCGTCGTTGAGTGACTGTAGGAGGATACAAGATGACTTGGACAGGATTTGTGATTGGTGTAAAAAATGGCAGCTAACTCTAAATATAGATAAATGTAAATTAATGCAGATGAATAGGAAAAAGAATCCCATAATGTTTGAATACTCCATTAGTAGTGTAGCGCTTGAGACAGTCACGTCGATTAAATATTTGGGCGTAACATTGCAGGGCGATATGTAGTGGGACAAGCATGTAATGGCAGTTGTGGGGAAGGCAGATAGTCGTCTTTGGTTCATTGGTAGAATTTTAGGAAGATGTGGTTCATCTGTAAAGGAGACCGCTTATAAAACACTAATACGACCTATTCTTGAGTACTGCTCGAGCGTTTGGGATCCCTATCGGGTTTGATTGAGGGAGGACATAGAAGCAATTCAGAGGCGGGCTGCTAGATTTGTTACTGGTAGGTTTGATCATCACGCGAGTGTTACGGAAATGCTTCAAGAACTCGGGTGGGAGTCTCTGAGGAAAGGAGGCGTTCTTCTACTCAGGAAATTTAGAGAACCAGCATTTGAGGCTGACTGCAGTACAATTTTACTGCCGCCAACTTATATTTCGCGTAAAGACCACAAAGATAAGAGAGAGATTAGGGCTCGTGCAGAGGCATATAGGCAGTCATTTTTTCCTCTTTCTGTTTGGGAGTGGAACAGGGAGAGAAGATGCTAGTTGTGGTACGAGGTACCCTCCTCCACGCACCGTATGGTGGATTGCGGTGAGTCCCAAAGTGCAACCAGCAGTCCAGCTAGCATAATCACCGTGCGTAGGGAGTTTAAAAGCAAGCGCGATGTAAAAAGTGACGACATTCGACAGCGGATGAGTGGAAACGAGTGCTTTGGAGTGATGAATCACGCTACAGGCTGCGGCAATCCTATGGAACGGTTTTCGTTTTGTGAACGCCTGGAGAACATTACCTGCATCATGTGTAGTGTCAAGGTGGTGATGTTACGGCGTGGAGTATTTTTCGTGGTTTCAGTGTGGTCCCCTTAAAGCGTTTAAGAAGATCCTAAATGTGGAAGAATATGAGCACATTGTTGTCGAAACAAGGCCCCGGGAGTAGACAACATTCCATTAGAACTACTGACGGCCTTGGGAGAGCTAGTCCTGACAAAACTCTACCATCTTGTGAGCAAGATATATGAGACAGGCGAAATACCCTCAGATTTCAAGAAGAATATAATAATTCCAATCCCAAAGAAAGTAGGTGTTGACAGATGTGAAAATTACCGAACTATCAGTTTAATAAGTCACAGCTGCAAAATACTAACGCGAATTCTACCCAGACGAATGGAAAAACTGGTAGAAGCCGACCTCGGGGAAGATCAGTTTGGATTCCGTAGAAATATTGGAACACGTGAGGCAATACTGACCTTACGACTTGTTTTAGACGAAAGATTAAGGAAAGGCAAACCTACTTAGGGAAGGCTTTTGACAATGTTGACTGGAATACTCTCTTTCAGATTCTGAAGATGGCAGGGGTAAAATACAGGGAGCGAAAGGCTATTTACAATTTGGACAGAAACCAGATGGCAGTTATAAGAGTCGAGGGGCATGAAAGGGAAGCAGTGGTTGGGAAGGGAGTGAGACAGGGTTGTAGCCTCGCCCCGATGTTATTCAATCTGTATATTGGGCAAGCAGTAAAGGAAACAAAAGAAAAATTTGGAGTTGGAATTAAAATCCATGGAGAAGAAATAAAAACTTTGAGGTTCGCCGATGACATTGTAATTCTGTCAGAGACAGCAAAGGACTTGGAAGAACAGTTGAACGGAATGGACAGTGTCTTGAAAGGAGGGTATAAGATGAACATCAACAAAAGCAAAACGAGGATAATGGAATGTAGTCGAATTAAATCGGGTGATGCTGAGGGAATTAGATTAGGAAATGAGACACTTAAAGCAATAAAGGAGGTTTGGTATTTGGGGAGGAAAGTAACTGATGAGGGTCGAAGTAGAGAGGATATGAAATGTAGACTGGGAATGGCAAGGAAGGCGTTTCTGAAGAAGAGAAATTTGTTAACATCGAATATAGATTTAAGTGTCAGGAAGTCGTTTCTGAAAGTATTTGTTTGGAGTGTAGCCATGTATGGAAGTGAAACGTGGACGATAAATAGTTTGGACAAGAAGAGAATAGAAGCTTTCGAAATGTGGTGCTACAGAAGAATGCTGAAGATGAGATGGGTAGATCACATAATTAATGAGGAGGTATTGGATAGGATTGGGGAGAAGAGAAGTTTGTGGCACAACTTGACAAGAAGAAGGGACCGGTTGGTAGGACATCTTCTGAGGCATCAAGGGATCACAAATTTAGCATTGGAGGGCAGCGTGGAGGGTAAAAATCGTAGAGGGAGACCAAGAGATGAATACACTAAGAAGATTCAGAAGGATGTAGGTTGCAGTAGGTGCTGGGAGATGAAGAAGCTTGCACAGGATAGAGTAGCATGGAGAGCTGTATCAAACCAGTCTCGGGACTGAAGACCACAACAACAATAACAACAACAACAACAACAACAACAACATTGTTTGCATACGACCGAGGAACAGTTCGGAGACGATGATTGCTTGTGTCAGCATGATGACGCACTCTGTCATAAGGCAGCATCTGTGAGGCGATTGTTTGTAGAAAATTATGTTCATGAAATGGACTGGACTGCCCAGAGTCCCGAACGGAACTCAGTGGAACACCTTTCGGATGTGATTCAACATTGGCTTCGCTCGAGATCCCAGCGTCCAACTACCTTCTCAGATTTCTGCTGTTGGGGATTAATGGGCTGTCAATCCGCCGCAGACATTCAGGCACCCCATTGAAACCCCAAACAACTCAAAAACAAAGAAAATTTTACCAAAAAAATAACGTAACAAACTTCCTCTGTCAGTGTCATTGACAATAATGGCGATGTACGAGGCTTGCCCAGAAAGTAATGCGCCGCATTTTTTTCTCAGCCTAAATTAACGCTACGAATGCGACACGTTACGTACGCATTATTTGAAGGCTCCTGAGTGAAAGCGCCAAGTTTCCGTCACTTTCGACAGATAGCGTAGCTGCAGGACAGTTTCAAAATGGCGTCTGTAGGTAATGTACGTTACAAGCAACGTGTCGTTATTGAATATCTTACTGCAGAGAAAGAAACTGTGGAGAATATTCACAAAAACTTGTGCAAAATCTATGGAGCATCTGCTGTATACAGAAGTATAGGTAGTCGCTGGACACGAAGGATGAGCTCATCAGAAGGCGATTCGGCGGAGCTCCATGATTTGCAGCGGTCGGGGGGACCATACACGGCTGTCACACCTGACATGTTGCATCGAGCTGATGTCATTCGCGAGAACAGACACGGCAGTTGGCGCTGCGTCTGTCAATGATGAGGTGATTGACGCAGTGAAGCACTGACTCCGCCACCAGGACAAGGATTTGTGCCGACAGGGCATACACGGACTTTTTTCGCTCTGGAACGAGGCCATAGACAGGGATGGTGATTACGTGGAGAAATAGGGTGTGTAGATAAAAAACAATTTTTCGTGTGTGTAATTATAATTATGTTCAATAAAGAATTGTTGAAGAAAAAAATGCTGTGCAATACTTTGTGGGCAACCCTCGTAGATTAGTACTTGTCTGACCACTTCTCGGCGGGCGACAGCGCTGTTAGGGGCAAAAAATATGCAATAGGCACTTCTCTCGTCGCGGCCGGTTTACCACACCTTCCCCTATGAAGTGGTATTTAGCACGTGGCCGTGCTAAATACCACTTTGCCCCCTGACGTAAGCGGTAAACTTTCTTGAACTCACGGCCGAATTCACCAGCGTCAATTAAAATGGACCACCTCTTAACATTTTACCATCTCTCTAAGTATTTTTGATTGTTAGCGAGCAAGAAAAATACATTATTAAGAAGCTCTTAATGTTACTTGGCGTTTTGGACTCCGCTGTTAGTTGCTACTAGCAAATTATTATGAGATACGCCTGAGAGCCGCGGGCCGCACGAAGGCTTGATTCGGGCCGTCCGCAGTTCGGCTACCACTCTAACGTTTCTACGAGGAATGGTGTGCCACTCGGAGACATCAAACACGGCCTAATAACACGGTAGCCGAGAGGGGCCGTAGATGAGTGTTACGCCTTGTCAACGACAGTCGGGTTCAAGTACAACAGGAGTTGCTGCCTTTAGTGAATGCGGGTCAATCCCAAACAGTTTCCAAGCGAAAACTGCGAAGAAATAAATACAGTTACTAGGTAATCATGTGAGCAAGAGAGATCTTCAAATAATGATGCAACGTCAGTTGAACATTTATTGCTACCGGAGCGGTGGCTGTGATGACTTCGTGGCTCAGTGACGATCAAACGTCCTAGCTACCATCGCTATTTTACCTAAATGAGTTGTCATGACTAGCGAGCACCAAGATTAACATGATTACTCTTTGAAAATCGGTACTCTTCCTTAAATTTCTGAAGCTTCGGCACTATGGTAAACTTTTACAGACATGGCCCCAAATTGCAAGTCTGTGTTGTTCAGAGGCTGACTGCACCGATCGCGGGACCGTGCATCGAATACCAGCTAAAGAGTAAGACCGACAGATTTTTCTCGAGTCCTGTTCCAGGCGTCTCCCTACGAGCAATACTGTAGACTGAATGCAGTGGCACTACTTACAGTGACCAAGCTATCTGGGTTATCGTACCAAGTTCTGAAAGGGGTGTTCTGGCGTGTTGGGTTATCAGTTTTCGGCGACTTTTAAACGTTAACTTAGTCTTGTAGGTATAAAAGTCATGGGATGCCTCCTAATGCCCCATCAGACTTCCTTTTGCAAGGCGTAGTGCAGCAGCGCGACGTGGCACGAACCTAACAAGTCATTGGAAGCCCTCTGCAGAGATACTGAGTCATGCTGCCCGTATAGCCGTCCATAACTGCAAAAGTGTTGCCTGCGCAGGCTTGTTTTTACTAACTGACCCTCGATTATGTCCAATTAATGTTCGGTGGGATTCAAGTCGGGCGATCTACGTGGCCAAATCACTCGCTCGCAACTGCCCAGAATGTTCTTAATTCGCAAAAAATTGTGGCCCGATGACATTGCTTTTCGTCATCCGTAAAAATTCCATCGTAGATTTGGAATATGAAGACCATGAATGGCCGCAAATGGTCTCAAAGTAGCCGAACATAATCATTTCCAGTGACTGATGGGTTCAGTTCTACGAGAGGGCCCAGCCCACACGATTATGAACCCATTACCAGCTTGCCCTGTGCTTTGCTGGAAACTTGGGGTCCAGGTCTTCGTGGGGTCTGCGCCACGTACGAAGCCTACCATCACCTCTTACCGACTGAAATCGGGACTCATTTGCACAGGCCACAGTTCTCCAGTCGTCTAGGTCCAACCGATATGGTCGCGAGCCCAGGAAAGGCGCTGCAGGTGATGTCGTGGTGTTAGCGAAGGCATTCGCTGCCATGGCCCATTAACATCAGTTTTCGCCGCATTGTCCCAAGAGGTACGTTCGTCTTACGTCCCAGATTGATTTCTGCGTTTACTTCACGCAGTGTTGTTTCTCTGTTAGGACTGAAAACTCTACGCAAATGTCGCTGCTCATGGTCGTTAAAGTGGAGGCCACCCGTTACTGCGTTGTCCGTGGTGAGATGTAATGCCTGAAACTTATTCTCGTCATACTCTTGAGACTGTTTATTTCAGAGTATTGATGTGCCCAACGATTTCCGAAATGGAAACTCCTTTGCCTCCTGCTCCAACTACTGTTCCGTGTTCAAAATCTTTTAATTCCCGTCGTGCGACGATAATGACGTCGTAAACATTGTTACAAGAATCACCTGAGTATAAATGACAGCTCCGCCGACGCACTGCGCTTTTATACCTACCACCATCTGTAGGTGTACATATCGCTATCAAAACATATCTGAGCACTATGGGACTTAACATCTGAGGTCATCAGTCCGCTAGAACTTAGAACTACTTAACCCTAACAAACCTAACGACGTCACACACATCCATGACCGAGGCAGGATTCGAACCTGCGACCGTAGCAGTCGCGCGGTTCCGGACTGAAGCGCCTAGAACCGCTCGGCCACACCGGCCGGCGATATCGATATCCCATGACTATTGTCACCTGAATGTATCTCTGCGCTTCAAGGCAGATTTTTGTCCTACAAGTCTTGGTTTTAACAGAAATAGTCATCTTGGCGTTGATCTACAATTGTACTTGCGTGTGTGAAACAAATACTCTTATAGCTCAACACATCAGTATTTATCATCATCTTTCGGGCTCCCTTGAAACACTCATAAAATTATTATTTCATTTTTTCAGACTCATTAATTAGTAAAGATTTGTCACTTTGCTATGCGCAGTGGCGTCTGTTACTTAATTCTGCGAAATTACGGAATATACACTACTGGCCATTAAAATTGCTACACCAAGAGAAATGAAGATGATAAACGGGTATTCAATGGATAAATGTATTATACTAGAACTGACATTTGATTACATTTTCACGCAATTTGGGTGCATAGATCCTGAGAAATCAGTACCCAGAACAACCACCTCTGGCCGTAATAACGGTCGTGATACGTCTGGGCATTGAGTCGAACAGAGCTTGGATGGCGTGTACAGGTACAGCTGCCCATGCAGCTTCTACACGATACCACAGTTCATCAGGAGTAGTGACTGGCGTATTGTGACGAGCCAGTTGCTCGGCCACCATTGACCAGACGTTTTCAGTTGGTGAGAGATCTGGACAATATGCTGGCCAGGGGAGCAGTCGAACATTTTCTGTATCCAGAAAGGCCCGAACAGGACCTGCAACATGTGGTCGTGCATTATCCTGCTGAAATGTAGGGTTTCGCAGGGATCGATGAAGGGTAGAGCCACGGATCGTAACACATCTGAAATGTATCGTCCACTGTTCAAACTGCCGTCAATGCGAACAAGAGGTGACAGAGACGTGTAACCAATGGCACCCCATACCATCACGCCGGGTGATACGCCAGTATGGCGATAACGAGTACACGCTGTTCCCCGATATGTCGCCAAACATGTATGCGACCAAACAGAACCTGGATTCATCCGAAAAAATTAAGTTTTGCCATTCGTGCACCCAGGTTCGTCGTTGAGTGCACCGTCGCAGGCGCTTCTGTCTGTTATGCAACGTCAAGGGTAACCGCTTTCATAGTATCCGAGCTGATAGTCCACGCTGCTGCAAACGTCGTCGAACTGTTCGTGCAGATGGTTGTTGTCTTGCAAACGTCTCTATCTGTTGACTCAGGGATCGAGACGCGGCTGCACGATCCGTTACAGTCATGCGGATACGATGCCTGTCATATCGGCTGCTAGTGATGCGAGGCCGTTGGGATCCAGCACGGCGTTCCGTATTACCCTCCCCCGATTCCATATTCTGCTAACAGTCATTGGATCTCGACCAACGCGAGCAGCAATGTCGCGATACGATAAACCGCAATCAGGCTAGAATCCGGCCTATCAAAGTCTGAAACGTGGTGGTACGCATTTCTCCTCCTTACACGAGGCATCACAATAAAGTTTCACCAGGCAACGCCGGTCAACTGCTGCTTGTGTATGAAAAATCAATCGGTTGTAAACTTTGCTCATGTCAGCACGTTGTAGGTGTCGCCACCGGCGCCAACCTTGTGTGAATGCTCTGGAAAGGTAATCATTTGCATATCGCAGCATTTTCTTCCTGTCGGTTAAATTTCGCGTCTGTAGCACGTCATCTTAGTGGTGTAGCGATTTTAATGACTAGTAGTGTAACACTGATGTCGCCTTTCCGTCATCCTCTGGTATCACAATATTGTCCGACGTCGGTGTCAAGCGCAACAGTAAACAGTAGTTATCCAAATATACATGTCGGGTAAGATTGTTCTGATTGTTTGTCAGTTTTGGAGGCACTCAAAAGTCCTCCTTGCTGCTTCGAAAGCGTGACACTGGTCGCAGAATCTTAGCAATACTGCAAAGAAGAGGAATGTGCTTCGTTCAGGGTACACGCAGCTGTCGGCGCTGTTTGACGAGATTCCCTGTTTACGCAGCGATGGCTATCGGTATTCGTTTCAGCGGCAGGGAATGTGATTCCTGCCATCAGCCCAATAGCAGCTGACATCCACGGAGACAGTGCTGCGACCGGGAAGCAGGGCAGACGCTCATCAGCAGCCGCGTGCACAGTCATTTCCTGCCCTGCTTGACGGTCGCCGTTTGTTGATTCTCGTCGGCTTTTTCCCCAAAACTCGCCTTGTCGGCGCTACGATCGAGACACAGGCGTCAGGTAACACTCGCGTGTCATGTTCCTGCGTATTTGGAGCCCTTACCTCGCTTTTTGCAGTCTACTCGAAAACAGTCGCATTGAGGAAGTACGTGTAACACTTGCCCGTCTATATGGCACCCTCTGGAATTCCCTCATAAGACTCCCTTTGTTATACATAGAGTGCTACGTATTCTGTAATGAGCTGTGGGTAATGCTAATCCAGAATCTGCAGATGTTTTCCGCAGCCCAGTGTACAGTCCAAGGTGATGGAATTTTCTAATCTACATCTACATCCATACTCCGCAAGCCACTTAACGGTGTGTGGCGGAGGGTACTTTGAGTACCTCTTTCGGTTCTCCCTTCTATTCCAGTCCCGTATTGTTCGTGGAAAGAAAGATTGTCGTTATGCCTCTGTGTGGGCTCTAATCTCTCTGATTTTATCCTCATGGTCGCTTAGCGAGATATACGTAGGAGGGAGCAATATACTGCTTGACTCTTCGGTGAAGGTATGTTCTCGAAACTTCAATAAAACCCCGTACCGAGCTACTGAGCGTCTCTTCTGCAGAGTCTTCCACTGGAGTTTATCTATCATCTCCGAAACGCTTTCGCGATCACTAAATGAATCTGTAACGAAGCGCGCTGCTCTCCGTTGGATCTTCTCTATCTCTTCTATCAACCCTATCTTGTACGGATCCCACACCGCTGAGCAGTATTCAAGCAGTGAGTGAACAAGTGTACTGTAACGTACTTCCTTTGCTTTCGGATTGCATTTCCTTAGGATTCTTCCAATGAGTCTCAGTCTGGCATCTGCTTTACCGACGATCAACTTTATATGATCATTCCATTTTAAATCACTCCTAATGCCTACTCCCAGATAATTTACGGAATTAACTGCTACAGTTGCTGACCTGCTATATTGTAGCTAAATGATAAAGGATCTTTCTTTCTGTGTATTCGCAGCACATTACACTTGTCTACATTGAGATTCAATTGCCATTCCCTGCATCATGCGTCAATTCGTTGCTGATCCTCCTGCATTCGGTACAATTTTCCATTGTTAAAACCTCTCGATATACCACAGCATCAACCGCAAAAAGCCTCAGTGAACTTACGATGTTATCCACAAGGTCATTTATGTATATTGTGAATAGCAAAGGTCCTACGATACTCCCCTGCGGCACGTATGAAATCACTCTTACTTCGGAAGACTTTCTCCATTGTGAATGACGTGCTGCGTTCTGTTCTCTAGGAACTCTTCAATCCAATCACACAATTGGTCTGATAGTACATTTGCTCTTAATTTGGTCATTAAACGACTGTGGGGAATTGTATCGAACGCCTTGCGGAAGTCAAGAAACACGGCATCCACCTGGGAACCCGTGTCTATGGCCCTCTGGGTCTCCTAGACGAATAGCGCGAGCTGGGTTTCACACGATCATGGAGCACAAACAAGGCTCTCTCTGTTATATTTTCATGGTCTGTGCGCGAGATATGCACTGACTTTTATTTCGGCATCCCATATCACACATGCATATTGTTTGTTTAAAATTCTCATATCTACAATAACTATTGCGTACATATGTGTGATTTCAATTTACTGGCGCTACAAATCATAACAAATCCACATGTTCTTGCTCACTAATATGGCATACGAGATTAATTCTTTCACCGAAACATGCAATCGTCAGAGACAGCAGTTTCGCTCCAGTACTGATTTTCGCTTGCTGTCAGTAAATTTATAAAAGTCGTTATTGATCACCTGAGAAATTTCTGTAATTTACTTTAATCGGTCTTGTTTTTGTCATTCTGTCTGCGGATTAAGTGTCACTGGTGTATATTTGTGGTTTAATGTTTACGTATGAAGTTCAGAATCGCCATAAACTGTTGTACAGTGCTTTCCTCCCTCCTCCCTCCCTCCACTGTTCGACACGAATAATGGTGAAGAAAATTGCTATTCATGATTCCAGACGCATAGTCCGCCAATACATGTCATTTTGAAGTCGTTTTGACAGCAGTAAGAGTTTAGCTACAAATAATTCCGCCCTCCATTGCAGCTGCTTGAGCAACTTCCAGATCATTCATATTTACTGTTCTGATTAATGGGTCTCTCAACGAGGTATTGTATAATAACCACTACAAAAAACCTGTAGTGGCACAAAACGGAATTTAAATTTCGTTATGTGTATTTAAAACCCCATAGCTTTTGATAAAAAAGAAAAGAAAGATAAGAGTTTTAATGTATCATATGCACCCGTTGTCTAGGGGTTGCGTCTTTGACTCATAATCAAAACGTCAAAGAGGACGGAGGAGCGAACAGGGTTTCAGGGCTCTCTCTTGTCGTATGGGTGGGAAACTGCCCCTAAAGGCGGAAGAATCAGCAATGATCAACGGCATGAGCATGCAGAAGCAATGGAAACCACTGCATTAAAGACACGTAACGTGTATTCATAGGACATGTGGCTTGTAATTGAAGAAGTGTCATGATGATCTCTCCATTGGCAAAAGATTCCGGAATAGTCCTTCATTCGGATCTCCGGGAGGAGACTGCCAAGGGGGAGGTTACCATGAAAAAAAGATTGAATAATCAACGAAATAATAACGTTCTACAAGTCGGGGTGTGGAATGTCAGAAGCTTCATCGTGGTAGGGAAACTAGAAAATCTGAAAAGTGAAATGCAAAGGCTCAATCTCGATGTAATAGAAGTCAGTGAAGTGAAGTGGAAAGAAGACAAGGATTTCTGGTCAGATGAATATGGGGTAATATCAATAGCAGCAGAAAATGGTATAACGGGAGTAGGATTCGTTATGAATAGAAAGGTAGAACAGAGAGCGTGTTACTGTGAACAGTTCAGTGACAGGGTTATTCTCATCAGAATCGACAACAACCGACACCGACAACGATAGCTCAGGTATACATGCCGACGCCGCAAGCTGAAGATGAAGAGATAGAGAAAGTGTGTGAGGATATTGAAAGGGAATACAGTATGTATAGGGATATGAAAATCTATTAGTCATGGGAGACTGGAATACAGTTGTAGGGGAAGAAGTAGAAGAAAAGGTTACAGGAGAATATGGGCTTGGGACAAGGAATGAGAGAGGAGAAAGACTAATTGAGTTCTGTCGCAAGTTTCAAGTAGCAATAGCGAATACCCTGTTCAAGAATCACAAGAGGAGGTGGTATACTTTAAAATGGCCGGGTGATACGAGAAGATTTAAGTTAGATTATATCATGGTCAGACAGAGATTCCGAAATCAGATGCGAGTTTGTAAGGCGTACCCAGGAGCAGATATAGTCTCAGATCACAATATAGTAGTCATGAAGAGTAGGCTGAAGTTTAAGATATTAGTCATGAAGAATCAATACACAAAGAAGTGAGTACGGAACTACTAAGGAATGGCGAGATACGGTTGAAGTTCTCTAGGGCTATAGATACAGCAATAAGGAATAGCTCATAAGTGAGTACAGTCGAAGAGGAATGGACAACTCTACTAAAATGGGCCATCACAGAAGTTGGGGAGGAACACATAGGTACAAAGAATGTTACTGCGAAGAAACCATGGGTAACAGAAGAAATACTTCAGTTGATTGATGAAACTCAGGAATACAGAAATACAAGCCGCAGAGGAATGAAATAAATAGGAAGTGCACAGGGAAGCCAAGACGAAATGACTGCAGAAAAAATGTGATGACATAGAAAAGAAATGATTGTCGGAAGGACAGGAAAGTCAAAACAACCTTCGGTGACATTGAAAGAAAGGGCATTAACATTAAGAGTGCAACGGGAATTCGCCGGCCAGAGTGGCCGAGTGGTTCTAGGCGCTACAGTCTGGAGCCCCGCGACCGCTACGGTCGCAGGTTCGAATCCTGCCTCGGGCATGGATGTGTGTGATGTCCTTAGGTTAGTTAGGCTTAAGTAGTTCTAGGGGACTGATGACCTCAGCAGTTAAGTCCCATAGTGTTCAGAGCCATTTTTTTTTTGCAACGGGAATTCCATTGTTAAATGCAAAGGAGAGAGCGGGTAGGTGGAAAGAGTACATTGAAAGCCTCTATAAAGAGGAAGATTTGTCTGATGTGATACCAGAAGAAACAGGAGTCGATTTAGAAGAAATAGGGGATCCAGTACTGGAATCAGAATTTAAGAGAGCTTTAGATGACTTAAGATCAAATAAGGCGGAAGGGATAGACAATACACCGCCAGAATTTCTAACATCATTGCGAGAAGTGTCAACAAACCGACTATTCACGTTGGTGTGTAGAATGTGAGCCTGGCGCCATACCATCTGACTTCCGGAAAGACGGCAAGAGCTGACAAGTGCGAGAATTATCGCACAATCAGCTTAACAGCTCATGCATCCAAGTTGCTTACAAGAATAATGTACATAAGAATGGAAAAGAAAATGGAGGATGCGCTAGATGACGATCAATTTGGCTTTAGGAAAGGCAAAGGCACGAGAGAGGCAATTCTGACGTTGCGGTTAATAATGGAAGCGAGACTAAAGAAAAATCAAGACAAGTTCATAGGATTTGTCGACCTGGAAAAACGTTCGACAATGTAAAATGGTGCAAGATGTTCGAAATTCTGAAAAAAGTAGGGGTAAGCTATAGGGAGAGACGGGTCATATGCAATATGTACAACAGCCAAGAGGGAATAATAAGAGTGGACGACCAAGAACGAAGTGCTCGTATTAAAAAGGGTGTAATACAAGGGTGTAGCCTTTCGCCCCTGCTGTTCAATCTGTACATCGAGGAAGCAATGATGGAAATAAAAAAAAAGGTTCAGGAGTTGAATTAAAATTCAAGGTGTAAGGATATCAGTGATACGATTCGCTGGTGACATCGCTGTCTTGAGTGAAAGTGATCTCCTGAACGGAATGAACAGTCTAACGAATACAGAGTATGGATTGAGAGTAAATCGAAGAAAGACGAAGGTAATGAGAAGTAGTAGAAATGAGAACGGCGAGTAACTTAACATCAGGATTGACTGCCACGAAGTAGATGAAGTTAAGGAATTCTGCTACGTAGGCAGTAAAATAACCAATGACGGACGGATCAAGGAGGACATCAATAGCATGCTAGCAATGGCAGAAAGGGCATTCATGGCCAAGAGAAGTCTACTAATATCAAATATCGGCCTTAATTTGAGGAAGAAATTTCTGAGAACGTACGTCTGGAGTACGGCATTATACGAGTTTTTAGCAAACAGAACACAGCATGTTGTTCTCAGTGGAGAGACGTCTACAGACGTTAAAGTAACCTCTGGTGTGCCACAGGGGAGTGTTACGGGACCATTGCTTTTCACAATATATATAAATGACCTAGTAGATAGTGTCGGAAGTTGCATGCGGCTTTTCGCGGATGATGCTGTAGTATACAGAGAAGTTGCAGCATTAGAAAATTTCAGTGAAATGTAGGAAGATCTGCAGCGGATAGGCACTTGGTGCAGGGTGTGGCAACTGACCCTTAAAATAGACAAATGTAATGTATTGCGAATACATAGAAAGAAGGATCCTTTATTGTATGATTATATGATAGCAGAACAAACACTGGTAGCAGTTACTTCTGTAAAATATCTGGGAGTATGCGTACGGAACGATTTGAAGTGGAATGATCATACAAAATTAATTGTTGGTAAGGTGGGTGCCAGGTTCAGATTCATTGGGAGAGTCCTTGGAAAATGTAGTCCATCAACAAAGGAGGTGACTTACAAAACACTCGTTCGACCTATACTTGAGTATTGCTCATCAGTGTGGGTTCCGTGCCAGGTCGGGTTGTCGGAGGAGATAGAGAAGATCCAAAGAAGAGCGGCGCGTTTCGTCGCGGGGTTATTTGGTAAGCGTGATAGCGTTACGGAGATGTTTAGCAAACTCAAGTGGCAGATTCTGCAAGAGAGGCGCTCTGCAGCGCGGTGTAGCTTGCCGTCCAGGTTTCGAGAGGGTGCGTTTCTGGATAAGGTATCGAATATATTGCTTCCCCCTACTTACACCTCCCGAGGAGATCACGAATGTAAAATTAGAGAGATTCGAGCGCGCACGGAGGCTTTCTGGCAGTCATTCTTCCCGCGAACCATACGCGACTGGAACAGGAAAGGGAGTAATGACAGTGGCACGTAAAGTGCCCTCCGCCACACACCGTTGGGTGGCTTGCGGAGTATAAATGTAGATGTAGATAGCTGCCTGTCGTGGATTACACATTGGGGCATCCCCCGACTTGTAAGTTTTGTGGTGAGACGTGGTCGTACAATACCAAACGGCCCACTCGTTATTTCACCGTCCTTCAACCATTTTCCACAGATGCTCACAACAGTAGTATGTCAACAGGCGCCCAGCTTTTCAGTTTCAGAGATCCTCGTTTCCAGCTGCAGCGCCACAGCAATGCACCCTTTGTCAAAACCGCTTACATCAGTGGATTTCCACATTTTGGGCCCGTATCATCGCTATAATTACTGCCCATTCGCCTCTCTTCCGCTTACATTCTTTCCTTAATGCGTCACTTGCCCGCAACACTACCCGGAGGCATTCAGAATTGCGGCGGGCAGCGGTCATAATGATTTGGCTCATCGGTGTATGTGGTGCACTTGCAGGCATATCGCAGAAAGTGCTGCCTGGTCTTACCAGATGTCCGACTATTTAACTAACCAGTGCCGGCAGCGAACTTGTCACATTGGCGGTTATCTGTCCAGGAACACAGGGCGTGCACACTTGATATACTAAACAACACAACACTTAACCTGATTTCGTATCTCATCTTTCTTATCAGTATTGACAATCGTAATTATTCAGGGATTCTCAGGGCCACTGTGTATCGCACTTGTCGATTCTGTTGGACATAAATTGGGTCCGGTTATCACCGCTAGCACATAAATGCAGTGTGATTCTAAAGTCATTCGCGTGACATAATTTGTACTCCTAAATCAAGAATTATTCCAGTTTCGAGTAGTGTAATGGACTGTTTTGTATTTGTATGTTACATCATTCAGTGAAGGGTATTTTTTCTCCATATTACCACTCCCTTCGCCGTTCCAGTATTTTTCCCCACAAACCGTCTTGTGTTGGACAAACTTTTGATTTGTAGATGCAGTAAGGTTTTCAATTTCCCTGCACTCACAACAGGAATAGACTTAACCGAGCAATATAATGTACTCTGGTTCTCCGCATGTAGTTTACGTGACGCAGCTTCCGTGTATAATGCCTAAAATCGAGTGGAAATTGCTTTGTAGTTTATTTACACACATATCAAGGGAATACCGTTCGTAGTTTTCTTGTGTGGTTAATTTGCCGTCTTCTGGCTCGTAGACAGTGAGCTGGTAACTCAAAAGTTGCCATTCTTTCGTTCTTGAGCTCGCTTAATCAGAGATGATACGCAGTAATTTCAATTACAGTAGCTACTCAGGTACAAAAACGTTAAGCGTCATTTTAAACCCAGAACCATGGCCGAGGAGGACTCGAAGGTTCTCCCTCTGTTTTACGAGGCTTCAGCACTAACCAACGCCGTTTTGCGGCTTGGTGGTTGAGACACATTTTGGTCGCAATGAGCTATGCTGATAATCACTTCGCACGCGCCTTTACGGCAAGTAAGTTACACAGCAGTATAATATAGTCTGAGACAAAAAATAAAAATACGACGCACCACGAAGGAATTATATGAGTTGGTCACAAATTGATATTTATACATGCCGCTGGATGAATGTGCGACGCCGCAGCGCAGTTTCGCCGAGCGGCTGGCAGGGACAGTAAACAGGGGACATGTCGATACCTGGGAGTAAAGTCTTTGCTAGTCTCATTCTGGGTACTCTAGCCCTCGCAAACAGGCTCGTGAACAATATACACTACTGGCCACTAAAATTGCGACACCAAGAAGAAATTCAGTTGATAAACGGGTATTCATTTGACAGATATTATTGTAGAACTGACATGTGAGTACATTTTCACGCAATTTGGATGCATAAATCCTGAGATCAGTACCCAGAACTACTACCTCTGGCCGTAATAACGGCCTTGATACGCCTGGCCATTGACTCAAACAGAGCTTGGATGGCGTATACAGGTACAGCTGCCCTTGCAGCTTCAACACGATACCACAGTTCATCAAGAGTAGTGACTGGCGTATTGTGACGAGCCAGTTGCTCGGCCACCATTGACCAGACGTTTTCAGTTGGTGAGAGATCTGGAGAATGTGCTGGCCAGGGCAGCAGTCGAACATTTTCTGTGTCCAGAAAGGCCCGTACAGGACCAGCAACATGCGGTCGTGCATTATCCTGCCGAAATGTAGGGTTTCGCAGGGATCGAATGAAGTGTAGAGCCACGGGTCGTAACACATCTGAAACATTGTTCAAAGTGCGGTCAATGCGAACAAGAGGTGACCGAGACGTGTAACCAATGTCACCGCATACCGTCACGTAGGGTGATACGCCAGTATGGTGATGACGAATACACACTTCCAATGTGCGTTCACTGCGATGTCGCCAAACACGGATGCAACCATCATGATGCTGTAAACAGAACCTGGACTCATTTTTTGCCATTCGTGCACCCAGGTTCGTCGTCGAGTACAGCATTGCAGACGCTCCTGTCTGGGATGCAGCGTCAAGGGTAACCGCAGCCATGGTTTCCGAGCTGATAGTCCATGCTACTGGAAACGTCGTCAAACTGTTCGTGCAGATGGTTGTTGTCCTGCAAACGTCCCTATCTGCTGACTCAGGGATCGAGACGTGGCTGCACGATCCGTTATAGCCATGCGGATAAGAGGCCGTTGGGATCCAGCACGGCGTTCTGTATTACCCTCCTGAACCCACCGGTTCCATATTCTGCTAACAGTCATTGGATCTCGACCAACGCGAGCAGCAATGTCGCGATACGATAAACCGCAATCGCGATAGGTTACAATCCGTCCTTTATCAAAGTCGGAAACGTGATGGTACGCATTTATCTTGCTTACACGAGGCATCACAACAACGTTTCACCAGGCAACGCCGGTCAACTGCTGTTTGTGTTCGAGAAATCGATTGGAAACCTTCCTCAATTCAGCACGTTGTAGGTGTCCCCTCCGGCGCCAACCTTTTGTGAATGGTCTGAAAAGCTAATCATTTGCATATCACAGCATCTTCTTCCTGTCGGTTAAATTTCGCGTCTGGAGCACGTCATCGTCGTGGTGTAGCAATTTTAATGGCCAGTAGTGTACGCAGATGTCAACATCTGAGTAAGGACGTGTAGGAGCTCAACTATGCCGGTTGGAGTAATCGGCGATTTGCTCGACATTTGAATAGGAATGATCTACATCTACATCTACATCTACATCTATACTCCGCGAGCCACCTTACGGTGTGTGGCGGAGGGTACTTATTGTACCACTATCTGATCCCCCCTTCCCTGTTCCATTCACGAATTGTGCGTGGGAAGAACGACTGCTTGTAAGTCTCCGTATTTGCTCTAATTTCTCGGATCTTTTCGTTGTGATCATTACGCGAGATATATGTGGGCGGTAGTAATATGTTGGCCATCTCTTCCCGGAATGTGCTCTCTCGTAATTTCGATAATAAACCTCTCCGTATTGCGTAACGCCTTTCTTGAAGTGTCCGCCACTGGAGCTTGTTCAGCATCTCCGTAACGCTCTCGCGCTGACTAAATGTCCCCATGACGAATCGCGCTGCTTTTCGCTGGATCATGTCTATCTCTTCTATTAATCCAACCTGGTAAGGGTCCCATACTGATGAGCAATACTCAAGAATCGGACGAACAAGCGTTTTGTAAGCTACTTCTTTCGTCGATGAGTCACATTTTCTTAGAATTCTTCCTATGAATCTCAACCTGGCGCCTGCTTTTCCCACTATTTGTTTTATGTGATCATTCCACTTCAGATCGCTCCGGATAGTAACTCCTAAGTATTTTACGGTCGTTACCGCTTCCAATGATTTACCACCTATGGCATAATCGTACTGGAATGGATTTCTGCCCCTATGTATGCGCATTATATTACATTTATCTACGTTTAGGGAAAGCTGCCAGCTGTCGCACCATGCATTAATCCTCTGCAGGTCTTCCTGGAGTACGTACGAGTCTTCTGATGTTGCTACTTTCTTGTAGACAACCGTGTCATCTGCAAATAGCCTCACGGAGCTACCGATGTTGTCAACTAAGTCATTTATGTATATTGTAAACAATAAAGGTCCTATCACGCTTCCTTGCGGTACTCCCGAAATTACCTCTACATCTGCAGATTTTGAACCGTTAAGAATGACATGTTGTGTTCTTTCTTCTAGGAAATCCTGAATCCAATCACAAACCTGGTCCTATATTCCGTAAGCTCGTATTTTTTTCACTAAACGTAAGTGCGGAACCGTATCAAATGCCTTCCTGAAGTCCAGGAATACGGCATCAATCTGCTCGCCAGTGTCTACGGCACTGTGAATTTCTTGGGCAAATAGGGCGAGCTGAGTTTCACATGATCTCTGTTTGCGGAATCCATGTTGGTTATGATGAAGGAGATTTGTATTATCTAAGAACGTCATAATACGAGAACACAAAACATGTTCCATTATTCTACAACAGATTGACGTAAGCGAAATAGGCCTATAATTATTCGCATCTGATTTATGACCCTCCTTGAAAATGGGAACGACCTGCGCTTTCTTCCAGTCGCTAGGTACTTTACGTTCTTCCAGCGATCTACGATAAATTGCTGATAGAAAGGGGGCAAGTTCTTTAGCATAATCACTGTAGAATCTTAAGGGTATCTCGTCTGGTCCGGATGCTTTTCCGCTACTAAGTGATAGCAGTTGTTTTTCAATTCCGATATCGTTTATTTCAATATTTTCCATTTTGGGGTCCGTGCGACGGCTGAAGTCAGGGACCGTGTTACGATTTTCCGCAGTGAAACAGTTTCGGAACACTGAATTCAGTATTTCTGCCTTTCTTCGGTCGTCCTCTGTTTCGGTGCCATCGTGGTCAACGAGTGACTGAATAGGGGATTTAGATCCGCTTACCGATTTTACATATGACCAAAACTTTTTAGGGTTCTTGTTTAGATTGTTTGCCAATGTTTTATGTTCGAATTCGTTGAATGCTTCTCTCATTGCTCTCTTTACGCTCTTTTTCGCTTCGTTCAGCTTTTCCTTATCAGCTATGATTCGACTACTCTTAAACCTATGATGAAGCTTTCTTTGTTTCCGTAGTACCTTTCGTACATGATTGTTATACCACGGTGGATCTTTCCCCTCGCTTTGGACCTTAGTCGGTACGAACTTATCTAAGGCGTACTGGACGATGTTTCTGAATTTTTTCCATTTTTGTTCCACATCCTCTTCCTCAGAAATGAACGTTTGATGGTGGTCACTCAGATATTCTGCGATTTGTGCCCTGTCACTGTTGTTAAGCAAATATATTTTCCTTCCTTTCTTGGCATTTCTTATTACACTTGTAGTCATTGATGCAACCACTGACTTATGATCACTGATACCCTCTTCTACATTCACGGAGTCGAAAAGTTCCGGTCTATTGGTTGCTATGAGGTATAAAACGTTAGCTTCACGAGTTGGTTCTCTAACTATCTGCTCGAAGTAATTCTCGGACAAGGCAGTCAGGATAATGTCACAAGAGTCTCTGTCCCTGGCTCCAGTTCTGATTGTGTGACTATCCCATTCTATACCTGGTAGATTGAAGTCTCCCCCTATTACAATAGTATGATCACGAAACTTCTTCACGACGTTCTGCAGGTTCTCTCTGAGGCGCTCAACTACTACGGTTGCTGATGCAGGTGGTCTATAGAAGCATCCGACTATCATATCTGACCCACCTTTGATACTTAGCTTAACCCAGATTATTTCACATTCGCATTCGCTAATAACTTCACTGGATATTATTGAATTCTTTACTGCTATAAATACTCCTCCACCATTGGCGTTTATCCTATCCTTGCGGTATATATTCCATTCTGTGTCTAGGATTTCGTTACTGTTCACTTCCGGTTTTAACCAACTTTCCGTTCCTAATACTATATGCGCACTATTTCCTTCAATAAGAGATACTAATTCAGGAACCTTGCCCTGGATACTCCTGCAGTTTACCAATATTACGTTAACTTTTCCTGTTTTTGGTCTCTGAGGACGGACGTTCTTTATCAACGATGATAATGTCCTCTCTGGTAAGCCGTCAGGTATTTTATCGTTTCGCCCAAGGGGGGGTCCCTCTAACCTAAAAAACCCCCGT
The DNA here is from genome assembly GCF_023864275.1 of Schistocerca cancellata. Classification (NCBI taxonomy): domain Eukaryota; kingdom Metazoa; phylum Arthropoda; class Insecta; order Orthoptera; family Acrididae; genus Schistocerca; species Schistocerca cancellata. The sequence goes on from NC_064634.1 coordinate 192,433,665, forward strand.
GTGCACGCCACACGTACTCTGCTACCCTAGTAGCTGCTTCCGGCGTGTAGTGCACGCCTGACCTGTCTAGGGGGGCCCTACAGTTCTCCACCCAATAACGGAGGTCGATGAATTTGCAACCATTATAGTCGCAGAGTCGTCTGAGCCTCTGGTTTAGACCCTCCACACGGCTCCAAACCAGAGGACCGCGATCGACTCTGGGCACTATGCTGCAGATATTAAGCTCAGCTTGCACTCCGCGTGCGATGCTGGTTGTCTTCACCAAATCAGTCAGCCGCCGGAAGGAACCAAGGATGGCCTCAGAACCCAAGCGGCAGGCGTCATTCGTTCCGACATGTGCTACTATCTGCAGCCGGTCACACCCAGTGCGTTCAATAGCTGCCGGAAGGGCCTCCTCCACATTACGGACGAGACCCCCCGGCAAGCACACCGAGTGCACACTGGCATTCTTCCCCGACCTACCCGCTATTTTCCTGAGGGGCTCCATAACCCGCCTAACGTTGGAGCTCCCTATAACTAATAGGCCCGCCCTCTGTGACTGTCGGGACCTTGCCGGAGAATCGGCCACTGGCCCAACAGGCGAGGCATCCTGTGGTGGCTCGGAAACGATGTCATCACCACTAGGAAGCACCCCGTACCTGTTGGAAAGGGGTAAGGCAGCCGCCACGCGGCCAGATCCCACCTTCGCCTTTCGGCCAGGCACGCGCGAGCCCACCACTGTCCGCCATTCACCCTGGAGTGATGGCTGACCGGTAAGATGCTCACTGCCGGAAGACGCAGCGACATCAGGGGTTCCATGTGATTCCAAGGCCACCGAAGTAGGCATAGGTCTCACCACAGTTGCCCCAACGCCACTACGAGCCGACGCCTGCGCCTCGAGCTCGATGAGCCTGACAGACAAAGCCTCCACCTGCCCCCGAAGAGTGGCCAATTCTCCTTGCGTCCGCTCACAACAACCACAGTCCCTACACATGACTATGTTTACCCTACCCTATACGGTGACAAATTCCCAAGATAATCTTCTGATGAGCTACTCTGATAATCAAGAAACACACACTGAAATACGAGACGCGAAAACTACGCTAGGTTTTCCCAGAAAAACTATTTAAAAGCTAAGCGCAGCAAATAAGTACAAAAACGCTTTATACAAACAGTACTCGCTGCTGCTGGTGCTCTCGCTCTGGCTGTCGCAAGACAACTGCTGATTCAAGTGACTAGTGGCTAACGGCCGCGAAACAAACAAAGACGGTTTTAGGGCGCTTTCTGTTCTAAACGATCAAGAAAACACTAAGAAATCTAACACGAAAACTACGTAAAGTTTTATCAAGAACTGTTAGTTACTATGCAGAGCAGATAAACACAAATAGAATCCCTTCCTTAGTGGAAGGTCGTAAACAAAATGCAAAATAAACGCTTTATACAAACAGTACTCGCTGCTGCTGGTGCTCTCGCTCTGGCTGTCACAAGACAACAATGATGCCGCTATTCTTCGATTTTAGCAGGAATTGGTTAACAGTGGCCGAACACAACGTGGCCTAGAGAGACGACAGAACATTAGGACTGAGCTGTCGTCAGAGAGGCATTCAAAGCCCCGTATTCATCTTTATCGTCGTTTCGACATGCAACTGGTGCTTTAGTGACCACAAGGACCATTGATAGGCGGCACACAGAAAGAGAGCTGGGCTCACGGCGCTGCTCGCGCCGACTACCATTGACCTCTGTACACCAAAAAGCCCGTTTGCAGTGGTGTCGGGCAACTGGCTGGGGTAGAAATGTCTTCAATGATGAGTCCCGCATCGTAGTGAGCATCGATGGTCAGGAAAGACTGTCTAGAGACCCTTCGGACAGCGGTAGGGTACCAGCCTCACTGTAGCCCGCTATACGGCCAGACATTGACGAATGATGGTCTGAGGTGCCATGTCATTACGTAGCAGGATCCCTCTGGCTGTCATCTGCGCCACCCTTACAGCGTAGTGGTACGTCGACGATATTCTACGTCACGTTTTGTTGCCCTTCATGGCAAACCATCCTGGGATTACATTTCAGCAAGATAACGCCCGCCAGCAGACACTGCTGTGGTCTCGCGTTTACCAAATGCTGTCTTGGCCAGCAAGTTGTAGAATTTTGGAACACTTATTATGTTCGAGTATAATAACTTTTCTGGAGACTAGAAATCTCCTCTGTAGGAACAGCATGGGTTTCGAGAAAGACGATCGTGTGAAACCCAGCTTGCGCTATTCGTCCACGAGTCTCAGAGGGGTTGCCAGATAGATGCCGTGTTTCTTGACTTCCGCAAGGCATTTGATACAGTTCCCCACAGTCGTTTAATGATCAAAGTAAGAGCATATGGACTGTCAGACCAATTTTATGATTGGATTGAAGAGTTCCTAGAGAACAGAACGCAGCATGTCATTCTCAATGGAGAGAAGTCTTCTGAAGTAAGAGTGATTTCAGGTGTGGTGCAGGGGAGTGTCGTAGGACCGTTGCTATTCACAATATACATAAATGACCTTGTGGATAACATGGGAAGTTCACTGAGGCTTTTTGCGGATGATGCTGTAGTGTATCGAGAGGTTGTAACAATGGAAAATTGTACTGAAATGCAGGAATTGACGCATGGTGCAGGGAATGGCAATTGAATCTTAATGTAGACAAGTGTAATGTGCTGCGAATACATAGAAAGAAAGATCCTTTTATCATTTAGCTGCAATATAGCAGGTCAGCAACTGGAAGCAAAAACATTTTCAATGTGTGTGAAATCTTATGGGACTTAACTGCTAAGGTCATCATTCCCTAAACTTACACACTACTTAACCTAAATTATCCTGAGGACAAACACACATACCCATGCGCGAGGGAGGACTCGAACCTCCGCCGGGACCAAACTGAAAGCAGTTAATTCCATAAATTATCTGGGAGTAGGCATTAGGAGTGATCTAAAATGGAATGACCATATAAAATTAATCGTCGGTAAAGCAGATGCCAGACTGAGATTCATTGGAAGAATCCTAAGGAAATGCAATCCGAAAACAAAGGAAGTAGGTTACAGTACACTTGTTCGCCCACTGCTTGAATACTGCTCAGCGGTGTGGGATCCGTACCAGATAGGATTGATAGAAGAGAGAGAGAAGATCCAACGGAGAGCAGCGCGCTTCGTTACAGGATCATTTAGTAACCGCGAAAGTGTTACGGAGATGATACATAAACTCCAGTGGAAGACTCTGCAAGAGAGACGCTCAGTAGCTCGGTACTGGCTTTTGTTGAAGTTTCGAGAACATACCTTCACCGAGGAGTCAAGCAGTGTATTGCTCCCTCGTACGTATATCTCGCGAAGAGACCATGATGATAAAATCAGAGAGATTAGAGCCCACACAGAGGCATACCGACAGTCTTTCTTTCCACGAACAATACGAGACTGGAATAGAAGGGAGAACCGATAGAGGTACTCAAAGTACCCTCCGCCACACACCGCCAGGTGGCTTGCGGAGTATTGATGTAGATGTAGAAGTAGAAGGTCGCCAGATCTCTCCCTAATTGAGAACATTTAGAGCATTGTGGGCAGGGCCTTACAACCAGCTCGGTATTATGACTATCTAACGCGTCAGTTGGATAGAATTTATCACGATGTCACTCAGGACACCCAATAACTCGTCAGTCAATACCCAGGGAATAACTTCTTGCTTAAAGGCCAGTCGACCAGCTCGTTATTGACTTGCTCAGTTTGTGAAGCTGTTTCTCTTGAGTAAATCACTCAATTTTTTTCTGAAATTGTAACCATTTCTTTGTCTTAACATGTGCATCACATGTATCGATTTCCGCCCCATTCTTCTTTCGTGGTGCGTTTTTTTTTATTTTAGAATGTACTGTGACAGTGGTTCCCGATCTAAGGATATTTATGACCTGCATGGGACTGAGAAGGGGGAGGAGGGTAAACTGAAATTTTCTAGGTGATCACAACAGAGAAAGGTTCGATAATGTTTCAGTCATGAAATTCTTGTTTCGTAAAAATTACTTTATTACTGTTTTGATAGACTACTATTTGTTAGCGACCAGTAATTACCTAAACTGTCCAACTACGGCCATTACAGGTTGATATGATGGAGCAGAAACAACAGCTTGTAAAATGAATGTATTCGTAACGTTATTTGAAAAAGGCAGACAATCAGTAAAGATCATACTTTTCTCCAACCGTCCGATTCCTTGGCGCGGAGCGTTCAGTAATTCGACCTCGTTACTGTCTTGTCCCGCAATATCCCACGAGTCTTAGCTCGCTCACTGATCGAGCCAAAATAACACTTTAGATACTTATTTTGGGACGGACATACCCGTGGATTTGTTTCGAAAAATAAATAAGCTTGAACTCGACTTGCAAGGAAATGTTGCTAATATCCTAATACAAAATAAGGTTGCTGCTAAAACAGCGCTGAAGTTCCAGTGTTTTCATAACTTACAATGATGAACCGAGCGAGCAAGTAAAAATGCTTATTTACAGATGAAAAAATGCGTGTATTTGTTATAAGTAATTATTCCCGTTAGCACCTTTTTTCCTGATTTAGAAAACTAGCCCGCTCGGGGTGCAACAAATTTTAATTACGCACTTGTTTCTTTTTCTGTATACACTTCCTTTTGCACCCTGAAACAAGATCATTGGGAACCGAATTTAAGTTAACCCTTTTACTGAAACTGTTATGTCGCCAGTGATACGACCACACCGCCGCCTGAGAGATCGATCAGCCGGATGCGATTCTCTCGATAAACGGAACAGAAGAACGGCTATGCTAGCCAAAGAGTACACAGCCAGTGGCAGTACCTATGCTCGCCGCAAGGCCACTTCATGTGCACCAGGTGTGTAGTGCAGTTGTGCCAGTCTACGGTTTGTAGCCGCGCCCAGTGGTCAGCCAACGCCGATGTAGTCATCGTCTGCAGCTCAGTCATTGCTGCCATCAAGTCTTTGTAGCTCCGTTTCAAGTTAGTCTTCAAATTCACCGGATTCGACATTCAATATTACGAGAGATTAATTCGTCACTTCAAGATTTGTGACTTGTAAATTAAGGCATTCTACAGACGCTTAGTCTAGTCGCGTCTTCTTTAATTGCCAACCAACTGATCATGGACTACAGCAAAGTTAGGTAATAAATACTTTCTTATTTTGTACTCCTGCTAATTAATTGTGTTTTCCTGTTGTAGCTACCAAGCAGTCTTGGCATAGTAGAACCCACGTTTCCATTTCCTTGGCTACCTCATATTTGGCACCTTATCTTGAGGGACTCGATTATGGTGGAAGGTCGAGAGCCATCAGAAACAACCACGGTCAGTAACTGGCTACCTCATATTTGCCACCTTATGTTGAGGGTCTCGATTGTGTTGGAAGATCGAGAGCCATCAGAAACAACCACCGTCAGTAACTATGTCGTATAATATTGTGGGACTTTTTGTGAAAGTACATTAAAGCTCAGTTAATTTTTTTCTTAATAATGGTATTTGCCAAATATACACTTTCGGCTATATTTGTTGCCACTTCCGACGTCCACAGATACTCCTGCAGTACTACTGTTTTTCAGGTAGGTAGTTGTAGTAAACTTGCTACGCAGTTGGTTTTACGTCCGGTGTCGCTGAGAACTGTACAGCTCAGGCAGCTGCTCCTATAAAGTGGTCAATCAAACTAGCTTATCTGGTTTTCGAAGTGCTTTCTTTTCTCCTAGCAGTATACACATCTTAACACAAAGATAAAAATTTCATTACCTACAAAGATACCTTAACAAGAAGGCAGCAGTTGTTTTTGCATACCTATAGTTAATCTCAGAGTGGAAATTGAAAATCTGATTGACAGGAATATCATTTCAAGTTGGCTGATAATTAAGATATGAAGACTGTCCTTTTATGTTTCTGGCGCAGTTGAGATTGTGTACGTGCAAATAAATTATCTTTAGGGATAACACAGTGAGTGTATCGACTGAGTAGAACCAATGTACTTGATGCACAAGACATCATGTCATATCAGAGAAGTCGATTTCTCGAATGAATCAGCTCTGAAACTGTTACAGTATAAGATCAGAAATCACAGCCGATATCGAGCAAGTCTTCACATATTAATTAATGTCGACGGACGGTATTCCACAGGTATAGCGTAATTGATGCAAGCGTGTTGGAAAACGCCCCGGCTGTTGTGTGAACCTCTTTCTTGTGCTGCCAGTTTCGATCATCATCATCATGGCACCTCATATTATCTTAGCGTATGTAAGGTCACCGGACTAGATGTGTGTCTCCCCACCGCCACTCCCCGGTAGATCGTGTAGAACTAATTACGAAGCGGTCATGTGCTCGACCACCGCTGAAGTAAGTCGGGTGTGTGAACGTGAAATTCAATTGTATAGGATCAGCACACCAAGTTGGGTCGATGTGGATTGGTTCAAATGGCTTTGAGCACTATGCGACTTAACTTCTGAGGTCATCAGTCGCCTAGAACTTAGAACTAATTAAACGTAACTAACCTAAGGACATCACACACATCCATGCCCGAGGCAGAATTCGATCCAGCGACCGTAGCAGCTCCAGACTGTAGCGCCCAGAACCGCACGGCCACTCCGGCCGGCGGTCGATGTGGAGAAGTGGCAGAATGGCAGAAAGGTGCTATCGTGTTTGAATGCTTCCATCACTACTCCATGAACGAGTTTGCCCGATTTGTTGGTGAGGGACAGCTGAAAGGTTCTTGTCCCTGCAGGGAAAGAATGCAGAGTACAGTCAGAGGTTTGCCACTACCTTCATTCTAGATAGTGCCCCCATCCCAGCCCCCTTCAACTTAGTAAACGGATGGTAGTGGCAGGAGGAGGGGGGCGGGGAAGATCACATAAATGAAGACGGTAGTCCGACAATTGGAAACGCTGGAACTTAAGTTTGGCAGCACTATTGTACTACAACATAGGGGGATCACTTCGGTCAGCTTTCCGCGGCGCGGCGTTTCTTCTTAACTCCCTTCTTCAGCTGATTGAAAAAGCTGTCTTAACACTGTCTGATTGTACTGCTGGACGGAAGGAGGTAGGCCACCACCACAATATCGTCATTTTTCTGAGAAAACGGACGCCAGTACTATTTTCACCGATTCGAAACTTCTCGGTCGCGGAAATTCCGAACTGCGAATGCTTTAAGACACACGTCAATTACCCCCCGCGAAAACCCATGTACAAAGTTTTAAGGACAAGTATAAGTGAGGAATCTAGCAATATGCACAATCCCCTAGGTTTCGCTCACATAGGGACCGCGAAGAAATCGGAGTAATAACACGCACAGAGACGTTTTACGTAATCGTTCTTCCTGCGCTCGATATTCCAGTAGGACGGGCAGAAGCCTCAATAAGTGACACGATGGGAAGTATCGTCTGCCTTGCACTACTGCATATGTACTCTGCAAGCGACTGTGTAGTGAATGGCAGAGTGTGAATCATAACTATATTGTCCATTTTCTAGCCTATTTAATTGGCTTATTGAGGGAGGAAGAAGTAACTGCCTGTATGCCTCTGTCCGCTCCCAGTCTCTCTCATCCTCATCCTCTTCTCTTGATCCCTACCTGAGTTATGCGATGTAGGCAGCATAATAGTTGCACAGTCTACTTCGACTACAGGATCTCTAAATTTACTTAACAGAGTTCAGTGATAACTAAGACGTCTTTCTTTCAAAAATTCCTATTGATGTTCCCCGAGCATTTCCGTTACTCTTTCGTAATGACTACACCAATCTGTTGCGGTTGCAGCAGCGCGTCTCTGAATTCGTTCGATGTCTATCATGCCTTCGCGAGGACGGCTCCAAACACTGGAACAATAACTTAGAATTGGTCGCACAGGCGTTTTCTATGCGGCTTTCTTTACAGAGAGAGAGCACTTTTCAAAACTTTCCAACAAAACCAAGTCGTCGATTCGTCTTCCCTACAAATTTTTCGTGACGGTCCCATTTCATATGGCTCTTAGTATTACTCCAAAATACTTAAATGATATAATGTTCTCAAGATACGCAACATTAATGTCGCGACTGACAGTGTTTGGTTCTTTCGCTTTGCTATAGGTATTATCTTACCTATCTCCAAATTGTGGAAATATCTCTGCAATTTCGTGCGATTGTCCGCCGACAATACTTATTTGTACACATCAACATTATCAGCGAACGCTCTTCTACTGAGCTGAAGAAAGTCGTGGGATAGTTTTATGCACTTTTACAGATCGCGGCGGTATCTCATAGACAAGTTATAAAAGGGCAGTGCATTGGCAGAGCTGTTTTTGTACTCAGGTGATAGTTTCCGACGTGATTATAGCCGCCTGAAGGGAATTCACACACTTTGAACGCTGAATGGTGGTTCGAGCTAGACGCATAGGACATCCCATTTTTGAAAATCGTTAGAGAATTCAGTATTCCGAGATCTTCAGTGCTAAGAGTGTGCCGAGAATATGCAGTTTCAGGCATAACCTCTCACCTCGGACAGCGCAGTGGCCGACGGCCTTCACTCAACGACCGTGAGCAGCGGCGTTTGATAGAGTTGTCAGTCCCACCAGTCAAACAGCACTGCGTGAAATAACCGCAGAAATCAATGTGGGACGTACCACGAACATTTCCCCTAGGACAGTGCGGCGAAATTTGATGTTAATGGGCTATGGCAGCCGACGACCGACGCGAGTGCCTTTGCTAGCAGCACGACATCGCCCGCAGCGCCTCTTCTGGGCTCATGATCACATCGTAGACAATGGAAAACCCGGGCCCGGTCGGATGAATCCCGATTTCTATTGGTAAGACCTGTTGGTAGGAATCAAGTGTGGCGCAGATCCCACGAAGCCATGGACCCAAGTTGTCAATAATACTGTGCAAACTGGTGTTGGCTCCACAATGGTGTGGGCTGTGTTTACATGGAATAGACTGGGTCCTGTGGTCCACCTGAGTGAAAATCGTTACGTTCGGCTACATGGAGATGAACTACACGATTGATGGACTTCATGTTCCCAAACAATGATGTCGTGTCACCAGCCACAATTGTTCGCTATTGGTCTGAAGAACTTTCTAGACAGTTCGAGCGTATGGTTGGGGGCACCCAGACCTCCCAACGTGAATCCCATCGAACATTTATGGGACATAAACGGTAGATCAGTTCATGCACAAAATCCTGCACCGGCAACACTTTCGCAATTATGAACGACTGTAGAGGGAAGGTGCCTCGGCACAGTATTTCTGCAGGGGACTTCCAACGACTTGGTAGAGTCCGTGCCACGTCGAGTTGTTGCACTACGTTGGGAAAAAGAAGTTCCAATGCGATATAAGGACGTATCCCATGACTTCTGTTACTTCTGTGTATAGTGCTGCTGATCGCCCTATCTGGTAGTATGTCAGACGCCTTTCTAAACTCTAGGAAGACGGAATCTACCTTTCAGCTCTCTTTATTGTTTCAAAGATGACGTGTGTGAAGAAAACAGGCTGTGTCTCGCACGAGCGAATTTTCTCTGAATCCCTACCGATTCTGTGAGAGAAACTTGTTTTCCTCCAGGAATGTAATAATGTTTGACCTTGCAATACCCTGTAGGACCTCACAACATGTGAACTTTAGTGATGAGTATATTCACCTGAAATTACGTGCAGCCTGTCTGTTACAGAAGCAGTCTGCGATGTTCGTCAATCACGGGGGACGCTTCGTGTGCTGCCGATTCTCGATAAAATATGAGCTAGGAAAGGAGCTAATTCTTCGGCGTATTGAATGTGAAAGCTCAGTGAAATTCTGTCAGGACATTCTGTCTTTTTCGCTTTTAATAGTCGTAATTGTTTCTCAGTATCTGAGGTGGTAATCTCGACGTATCTCACTTCTGATTATTATCGACTGTCAAACATTTTGAGAGAATACGTTATTGTAGGAGTACGCGGAATTTAATATTTTTGCGTTCTGTCTGCTGTGTCTGTAGTTGAGAGTCTAGGTGACTCCACGAGAGACTGAATGGAATCTTTGGATGCATCTGTTGACTTTCACTTACGACCAGAACTTAACAGAAGTTTCTGTCAAATATTTAGCCTGAGTCTTACTGTGAAAACTGTTGTAGGCTCCATGCATGACAGTTTTACGGATGCACGAACCATTAAACTGGGGTATGACTTGACGTGTTTTATTACTTTGCTTGGAATGTACCTATCCATTCCGAAGTTTTTAACGCGTTATAGCTTTAATCACAATTGTTCTGTATTTTCGACATATGAAATAAATGTTCTCTTTTCGTCCTTTAAATACAAGTTGATAACGGCTCTCATCAATTCTTTCGAACGGAAATTCTACCCCCATCTTGGTTGAAGACTTCTCTACTTTGATGACCATGTTCTTGGAATAGCATAATGGTCGCTCATCCGGCCGTCGGACTGCGTTTGCATGGGGCTCCTAAAACCAAATGCGATTTCCCAATACGTCTTCTGGCTAGCCGTGTATTCTGCAAATGCGGTTCTAGCTGCCGGATTTCCTCTTCCTCAATCGATTTTCGCTTTCGTGTGAACGCACAACCGTTTTATGAAATCTGCGTAGGTTGTCAAGATACGTCTCCTTTTTAAAAATACTCGCCTAATCTGGGTGGAGCGACTTGGGGAGAAGTAGAAATATTACACTGGGCACGAAGTTGTCTCTCACCGATATTTAATTGTAGAGAAACAGTGTTTGTGGTGACTAAATGAGAAACCGGAAAGGTGTCCGAGGAAACGAGCTGGCAGCGGATCGAATAACGACGAGGTCCGATATGGCGGCCAGCCTGGGTGTGGTTTTTGGACCGGCTTTTCACATCCGACTCATAACGCTCTGGTACTCATGTCTCATTTTAGTTATACGATTCGCAAAAAATTCCGAAAACGTTGACATCGGATCACATTAGAAGCAGATCGAATATACACTGTCCTTATGGGGGAGGAGGGGTCAGTGTGGGGGAGGGGCTACAGGAAAGGCATCCGGGCCTTTGAAGACACCGGATAAGGATAAGAAAAATAGGGAAAGAGAAGGTTTCTCTTCAGGAAGTTGTCTCTCACGGCAACTTACAAAAATTTATGGTGCCATAGAAAAGATGGGGTCCGTCTGCTGTGACGGACGTACGTTGTGCGACGTGCTGAGGATACGGTGTGTGCGTGTGTTGCAGTGCGGCGGCAACGACAGCTGTTGCGACAAGCAGAGCGCGGCGATGCGTCGACCGGCGACGCTGTGCGGCTGCGACGCGCCGGGCGAGGAGTGCTGCTACGCGACGGAGGCGCCGTGCGGCGGCGCCGGCTCCGGCGGCGGCGCGGCCGCGACCGCGGGGGGCCGGCTGTCGCGCGTCAAGAGGCTGCTGGCCGGCACGGGCACGCTGCTGCTGGGCCGGCGCGCAGAGCCCGCGCCGCGCGTCTTCGGCGTGCCGCTCGACCAGATGGTGCTGGAGCCGGCTGCGGGCGCGCCCGCCGTGCTCGCCAGGCTCGTCTCCTACATTGAAAACCACGGTCAGTCTCTGCCGACACGGACGCATTCCGCACCCCCTTCGGGTTTTATTATCACTACTGGTCATTTTCCGCTGCTTCGCCTGTATGTGCGTTTGACAAATATATCTTGTACACATCTCATCCCCAGCCTCCACATCTTCCTCCTCCACCTCTTCTCTCTCTCTCTCTCTCTCTCTCTCTCTCTCTCTCTCTCTCTCTCTCTCTCTCTCTCCCCCCTCCACCCCACTTTCCATCTCCTCCTCACCCCATCTTCTCATCACCTCTCCCTAACCATCTCCTCTTTCGCCCATCTATCTGTCAACCCTCTTCTCATGTTTCTCCCCATCTCCACCTTGCCCACCCCCTGTCCATCCCACCTCTGTGCCCATTGTCTCCTCACACTCCTCTCTGCCAATCTTCTCCTCGCTCCTTCTCTGCCCATCCTTTGGTTTCCACCTCTCTGAGGCTTTCCTCCTCCCACTCCCAACTCATCTCCTCCTCTCACTCAGCCTGCCGGTGTGGCTGAGCGGTTCTAGGCACTTCAGTCGTAGCGGTCGCAGGTTCGAATCCTGCCTCGGGCATGGATGTGTGTGATGTCCTTAGGTTAGTTAGGTTTAAGTAGTTCTAAGTTCTAGGGGACTTATTACCACAGATGTTAAGTCCCATAGTGCTCAGAGCCATTTCAACCTCCTCTCTCCCTGTCCTCTCCTGCCTCCTCTGTCTGCATCTCCTGCTCCTCACTCTCTCTGTCCATATCCCCTTCCTTCCCACTTCCTCCTTCCCATCATCTCCCCATTTCTCCCTGTTTGTCTCCTCCACCGTTATCTCCCTGCCCATCTCGTCCTCCCCCGTCTCTCCCTGTTCATCTCCTCCTCTGCCTTCATCAGCTGCCCATCTCCTCTTCTGCCTTCACTCTCTGTCCCTCTCTCTGTCAGTCTCCTCCTCTGCCCACCTCTTCCTATGCCTCTCTCTCTGTCCACCTTCACCTTTGTCTTCACACCTTGTCCATTTCCTTGTCCCCCCTCTATTTGTGTCTATTTCCTCCTGCCCCAGTCTTTCTACCTTGCCTCCTTGTCACCTTCCTCCCCCTTCCCATGTCCTTCTGCCACTCTCACTATCCAGTACCTTTTGCTCTTTTCCAGCTCCTCTTCTCTTTGCTCCTTTCCCTATCCATTTACTTCTCCCCCCACCTCTATATTTATTTCCTTCTCCTCTTCTTCCATAAGCATCTCCTCCCCGTCTATCTCTCTGTACCTCCTCCTCTCTCCCAGTCGATCTCCTCTTCCTCGTCCTCGTTACAGCGATCTTCTGCCCCTCTGTGTCCTCCCCACCCCTTCTCTCTGTATGACAGTATCACCCCCTCCCGACCACCTCTCAGTGCCCCTTTCTTGTACACTTTCTCTGTCCCTCCACGTAGCCCCTCTCTCTCCCTATCCCTGCCCTCCTCTCTCTCTATCTATCCTCTGCTCTAACCATCTGATCCTTCTCCTAGCCATCACCATCAGCATGTGTCGCCCCTGCACAACAAGTTGATGAAATAGGCTTTTGAAAATTATCTGCCCCTGACGTTTAGGCTGCTTTGTGAAGCAGATCGATAAAGCCGGCCGATACTATTCCCAACTGACCTTCCTTTCATGCAGGGAGCTTATATGGCATAGGTTGAAAAAACACGTTCTTGCCCACACCTGTACCTCTATTGGATGTAGCAGGTTATAAATCCCACAATGCTGATTCTCTTTAAGTTTTTTGTTTCTGTGCCAAAGTAGACATGAAACCAACACCTACAACAGTAGTACAGATTTAAATTATATGTGAACTATTGCTGTCAATGATGATGAGTATCAAAGAATGTATGGAAACATAAATGAAATTATTCAGACTAAAGTTTGTGATGAGTGAGTCAAGGAACGGAAGGAAAAGTAGTAGCAGAACATGGACTGTTGTGAAGGAATTTAAGATGAATCCACTTGGATGGTTTTTGCACAGAGCATCATTTAATCATTGCTAACACTTAGTCTAGTAATCATGTAAGAAATTTATGTAAGTACGAAAGAGTTGGAAACACAGGAAGGTTTTAGATTGCTTGCAAACAACCTTTATTGTCAATTACCGGTTTCGGTAAGTATGGTTACGATCTTCGGATCTGTGAAAATAGTCATGCAGTGTGAAATTATACAGAGATAAAATTGTTGTAGTAGGTGCACTGTAATAACCAAACCGTGTTACAACATACCTCAATAAAAGATTATTACGTGTCACCTATACCAGCTGTACTAGTACTCTTTCTCAAACATAGCCAGGTATGTGATGCAAGAGGTGAATGTTGCATCGGCAAATCAAGGTTAAAACCATGTGTTTTTGTACTTGCTCGCGTCCCATATGACACACTTCGTTACAAACAGGGCACTGCAAGACTGCCAGATGTTGGCCGGTACTGGCCAGGAAATTGGCATTTGGCACTGACAGGTGTCGCTAGTGTATTCGTGTACTTTTTACTTAAAATTATTTATGCATTTTAATTACAGCATGATTCCTGTTACGCGTCGATAAAAGATTCCAAACACCTTCTTCTAAAATTATTGTAAAATACAGGGTGTGGCAGAACCGATTCAGCAGTTTTAAGGAGCAATAAAAAGTAAATCTGAATGTATAGAGAAAAATGTTTTAATTTTACATTCATTTAGGTTTGAAAATAATGTCCTCAAGATGGCGGCCGTCGGCATCAGTAAATTGTTGTAGACGATTCCTGAAGTTTCGAGAAACTCTTGCACACACATCGCGGGGTGTGGCGTTCACTTCGTCAATAATCCACTCTTTTAACTCTGGCAGGGTGTGAGGGCGGCTTTTGAAAATCTTTTCCTCCAGATATCCTCAAAGAAAGTAGTCACAAATGCTCAAATCTGGTGACCGCGCAGGCCACCCGACTTTCAAAACATCAAGCGAAATTCGTGATTTGTGAGCAGTAGCTCCATCCTGTTCGAACCACGAGTCCCTCAGTCCATGTTCTTGAACAGCCTCGTCCATTCTGGGTTGCAGAAAAGTTTCCAACATTGAAACAGAACGTGTGGAATTCACTGTCACGTTCACTCCTTCCTCCTCAAAAAAGTAGCGACCACAGATCTGTTGTTTTCATAAGAAGCGCGAACGGCAAAACCGCGATGTGCACCGGTCCAGACCACGTTGGCTACTGAAATGGGGTCAACGACTGAACAAAGGCAGACCCGTGCAACTGCCTACACCCACCACAGCCCCAGCGGTAATCGACAGAAACTGCTTAGTCGGATCTGCCGCACCCTGTAGTTATTAAAACAGAAACAAAAAATTATGTTCAGTAGCACAAGTGCCCCTATGTCGAAGCTACTTTAGAGCTTGGTGCAATTTCCACGAACTGATGTACAATAGACTGATGTATGACAATATTTTGTAATTTATAAAAACCTGCAGATACAATTGTAAAATAATTAAAATTATAAAAATGTGCAGTAGTAAAGTTACATGGTGGACTCCCGGCGTGTCATTTGGATAGCAGTCAGTGCTGTGGACGACAAACGAAGTAACTACCACGTGTGCATATAACAAAATAATTACAGTGATAATGGATAACACATTTAATTCACGTAGTAACAACAGTTAGACGATGTGACTGTCCATCAGATTTATGATCTGTAGCTACAGTGTGTTCCAGGGGTGTACCACTTAAAAAATATAGACTCACCACGATGATAGAATTGGATAGGCTAAAGTCAATGAGTTAACAGCACGTTAAACAAATCTAAAAAATATGAAAAACGCCAGGTGATGAACAAATTAAATTCGCGTATAAACCTCCACAAATGCTCGTTCAGTATATTTTGTTAAGGGTATTTTGCCGTGAGCCGTATTTATCTTCATTGTCCGCAATTCCTATCATTATTTGCTGGTACAACGTGAATTTAATTTGCTCACCACCTAACTTTTTTTTGTTTTTCATATTTGTTTAACGTGATGTTAACTCATATAAATATAAGTATCTTCTGACTTCCGCTATCCTGTAAAGTTACACCGGAGACATATCATCTGATGGTGTTCTGACTGCTATTGCAATGCTTTCGCGATTGTCGACCTTAACACCCTAGAACTGTATGCAGCGATTCTTCTACCACAGAGGATCTGTCCCTCGTCAAACTCATCAGACGATCAATTCCAATTACAAAATGATCTAGAGAGAATTTTTGTATGGTGCGAAAAGTGGCAATTGGCACTAAACAAAGAGAAGCGCGAGATCATCCACGTGTGTACTAAAAGAAATCCGATAAATTTTGGGTATACGATGAATCACACAAATCTAAGGGATGTCAATTCGACTAGATACCTAGTAATTACAGTTACGAGCAACTTAAATTGGAAAGACCACATAGATAATATTGTGGGGAAAGCGAAACAAAGACTGCGCTTTGTTGGCAGAACACTCAGAAGATGCGCCAAACCTACTAAATAGACAGCCTACATTACACTTGTCCGTCCTCTGCTGGAATATTGCTGCGCGGTATGGGATCCTTACCAGGTAGGATTGACGGAGGACATCGAAAAAGTGCAAAGAAGGGCAGCTCGTTTCGTGTTATTGCGCAATAGGAGTGAGAGTGCCACTGATATACGCGAGTTGGGGTGGCAGTCACTGAAACAAAGGCGATTTTCTTTGCGGCGAGACCTATTTACGAAATTTCAATCACCAACTTTCTCTTCCGAATGCGAAAATATTTTGTTGACACCCATTTACGTAGGGAGAAATGATCATCATAATAAAATAAGAGAATCGGAGCTCGAACGGAAAGATTTAGATGTTCTTTTTTCCAACGCGCCATACGAGAGTGGAATGGTAAAGTAGTAGTATGAAAATGGTTCGATGAACCCTCTGCCAGGCATTTAAGTGTAAATTGCAGAGTAACCATGTAGATGCAGAAACTGTTACAACTTTTCGGTGCCCGATTTGGAAGCAGAATGTGTAGCGATTTCACCACATCTCTCCGTCCCTGCCCCCCCGCTCCCCCCCCCTCCCGTCCCCGCGTTATGGCACATATATAGTACCTTCAAGATGAATACCTGCCACTGCGTGCAACACTGCTCATAATTCAGTGCTCTCTCAGAGTATCTAATTTAGGTGTCATTCATTACATAGTCTGGAGAGTTCCTGAGGATCCATTTGGAAATTATAACAAGTTTTTCAAAGCGAATATCTTCGTAAATTGTAATCTGACGCACTCGTTATTGTCTTTTAGATAATGGATGCATAAAAGTGAGAACATTGCTAGTACATAAACCTACAATGATTGGACAACGGTTTCCATTCATAGCTGAGTAGTGAAGACTACTGCTCAACAAGTCTTCAACCCAGTCGTATACGAAAGTCTGCAGGGAAACTGAATATTCCACGTGTAGTTCCTTATATCTGAGGCCTTAGTAAAGCGCCTACTATCAGGCTATTTTTCATGTAGTCGAGAAAACAAAAACAGCTAACTGACTAGTTTAACGAGTACGAGGACGGGGTACAAGCTGAAGACTTTATCGGAAGATAATACCGCGTGGGCAGGCGGTTTTACTAGCGGAGCTGTTATTCTTCCGAAGTTCTTCCCGCTCCAGTCCATCATCCTGATACGGAAAATGAATCTAAAGTCTTTTTGCACTTGAACAAACGTGAGATACAACTTTCCTGCACCCTGATCTCTTTTTAGCGTTTCTACTGCTTGTTTCTTGGTCTGTGCGTAATTCGTAACTCGACTTGCAAGATAAATTGATAAAATATTTGGATCGTTATACTGACAGTACCCCTCTGTTGAGCCCGAATTTCTATGATTTTTGCGTCTTTATCGTTAAGCGATGTATATGTTATAAAATACAGTATGTTTCTCGACTCAAGTTGTGGATCATGGACTCGTCTGCCACTGAAATTCATTGAGAATTTCTGCGACACACTCACTGTAACTAAACAAGCTCGTCGCGAATCTTGGCACGCTTCTTTGAATCCGTTTAATCCAACGTGATAAGGGCCCCAGACCGACGAACATCATACAAGAATTGGTCGGACGAGGCTTTTTTAAGCCGTCTGTAACATGCGTAGATTACACATTCTTAGAATTCTTCCAAAAAACTGAGTCTTTTATTTACTTTATACACAGTTAGCTTTGTATGGTTATTCCGTCTTAAATCACTCCAGACAGACATTCGGAGATACTCGATGGTTGTGACTGACTCCAGTGACTGATCGCTGATCGCGTAGTCGAACAGTGTCGAGTCTTTCATCTATTTACACACTTTACATTAAATTTATTTTGTGCATCAGGCACTGACCGTCTGCAAATCTCTCTGCATTTCGAGAACGTTACTTTTTGAACATCTTGTATGTTGACAGATGGGTCAGTGAGTGTGTGTACACTATAAATGAGTGCCGCGAACGCAGTTATGTAACCAGGAATTCCCGAACTCGCAGAAAATTTCAACCTAGCGGCCCTCCCCCTGCCAATATCGCCCCATTTATTGTTTAGTTTCCATTCCTGCTCAGCCTGTTCATTCGTTTCCTGAGATCAGTATGAGTTTCCACTGAAATGAAATGCACAACTTTCAGTAATTCCATTAGTAGTAGTAGTCGTCGTCGTCGTCGTCGTCTTCGTCTTTTTCTTCTTCCTCCTCCTCCTCCTCCTTCGTCTTATTGTTTTCCTAACTGCTGTACAAAATTCAAGACGAGTTAAATAAATTAACGCAACGCATTAACTGCTCGGTAAAAATGGATGAAAGTGCAAGAGCATGTTGCCAGGCGTGGACAGAAAATTGGATGTCAAATGGAATGAGGTCATCTTCACAATAGTACGACATGGGGTTGGCTCCGCAAAACAACAAAGTTTAAGGACCAGCTAGCAGTTACGGCGCGCTGTGGTGTTACATATTACAGTATGACCTGGAGACATATGGATTAGTTCTCACGGGGAGAATCACTGGGAATCTGTAAGAAGGACGAAGCGTGATGAGTATAGCCCAGGAGTTTGGTGTCGCTCAGAGCTTTGTTTCACGTGCGTGGGTAGCGTTCTGAACCGTAGGCACGGCTGCCTGAAGGACAGAAGGTGATCAACCACGCTCAACTACAGCAGCCCACGACTGCTATACTGTGCTGCAGGCAAGAAGGAGCCCTCTTCGAAAAGCGTGCGCAACTGCGACCACATTCAACAAGACACAGGGTCTCCACACTCCAAAATGGGATGTCCGCCGCTCGTGGTCTCGCGGTAGCGTTCTCGCTTCCCGAGCACGGGGTCCCGGGTTCGATTCCCGGCGGGGTCAGGGATTTTCACCTGCCTCGAGATGACTGGGTGTTTGTGTTGTCCTCATCATTTCATCATCATCCAGGAAAGTGGCGAAACTGGACTGAGCAACGATTGGGTAATTGTACGGGCGCTGATAACCACGCAGTTGAGCGCCCCACAAACCAAACATCATCATCACACTCCAAAATGGCACGGCGACTTCGTGAGGGTAGTCTCTTTGTCCGGCGACCAGTATATTGTGATGCGTTCACACCCGCACATCGGCGGCACCGTTTGCTTTGGGGCCCGGACCACAGGGACTAGACGAATGTGGACTGCGGTCACGTGGTGTTCTCGGATGAGAGGAGGTTCCGTCAGAGTAGTGATTCCTTACCAACCCTCATACGGCGATAGGCGGGGACACACAATGCAGGCAGGAACATCGCCTGACGTGATCGTGTTTTGCATGGGCGTACTGGCCTCCAAATCTTTGAGCGCGGTACAGTGAGTCACTGGTCAACGTTATTGTGAAACTGTACTGCTTTGTCATAATGCGTCTTTTGAGGGTTATACTAGACACTGTCTTCATTTTTATGGATAACGCGCGACCGCATCGGTCTGCTCAAGTGGAGAAGCTGTTGCGACAGATTATATTTGGCGAATGAACTAGCCTGCCCGTTCCCCCGACGTAAATCCCGTCGGGCAAGTATGGGATGCGCTGGGGAGACATTGCAGCGTGTCGACATGCACCAACGGTCATCCAGAAGTTGTTAGACGAGCTGGTAGGGGAGAGGAACGTCCCAGCACAAGAACTCCCGAGGAACCCTACGGCCAGCATAGGAGAACCTAGCAGAGCATGCATTGCCGCCAGTGCTGGTCACACATCCTTTTAAGAACCATGTATGCCGTTTTATAATATCCAAGGGCCCGTCATACATCACAACGTGTCGTTTCTGTCTGTACGTTTCTTTCAGTTTCCGTCTGTTTTTTATTGTAGCAGTTTTTTATGTGTGGTCCAAATTTCATCGAGCTGTGTTATTTGACAGTGACATATCAAGCGGGAGTTACTTTGTGCATAAGTTTTTCGTATCAGTATATTTCGGCCACGTTCTTCCCCTTCTCTTTTTGCCCTTCCCCACATCTCTTGTCTACCACAAAGCTGCGCCCGCCACGCAGTTTCCATCTGCATCTACGCCAACATCTTCTGTACTCTGCAAACCACTGTGAAGCGCATGGCATAGGGTACGTCCCGTTCCATTCACGCACGGAGCGCGGGAAGAGTGATCGTTGAAATGAAATGTCCCAGTGCATGCTGTAATCACTTGAATTTTCCTCACTACCCCTATTGGAGCGATAAGTAGGGGGTTGTAGTATATTCCTAGAGTAATCATTTAGAGCAGGTTCTTGAAAATCAAAATATCCACGGGTGTGCTGCCGGTCTATAGTGTCCAACGGGCACAATATTTCGGCGATCATACATGTCGCCATCATCAGGTGAACTGACGGACTGAGCTCCTGTGAACGTGCCGGCACGGAGATCCGTACGCTATGGCTGCTCAGAGGGAACTGAGCAGCCATAGCGTACGGATCTCCGTGCCGGCACGTTCACAGGAGCTCAGTCCGTCAGTTCACCTGATGATGGCGACATGTATGATCGCCGAAATATTGTGCCCGTTGGACACTATAGACCGGCAGCACACCCGTGGATATTTTGATTGTCAAATACGCCAGGAGAAACTCAAGAATCACAGGTTCTTGAAACTTTGTAAGTAGGCTCTCTCGGGATAGTGCGCGTCTATCAACAAGAGAGTGCCAGTTCAAATGAAATATTTATTCCGGAGACATATTAAGCCTCAACTTTATCTATGATAATGAATACAAGCCGAACCAAGTAATTAAAATCTATACCAATGCCAGGATTCGAACCTGAGTATTCTGCTCAATTGGTAGATGCACTAACAACTGCACCACCATGGCATTGCGGTTAACACAGCTGTACGTATTACTCTAGTATGTCGCCCTCCTCCAATACTGATATAAGTTAAAGAAAGGGGACATAAAAGTGGGCTGAGGTGTGAATTGGGGTTGTATTAGGCAGGGAGAAGTACTAGGGTAATTAACGCACCTGCTTAGTGAGCACCAGGCTCAAATCCTGACTTTGGTACAAATGCTAATTGATTGCGTTCCCTGTATTTATTATCTGCCAGTTCAGTTTCTTCAGCATCTCTGTGACACTCTTCCACAGGTGAAACAAACCTGTGACCATTCGTGCTGCCCTTCTCTGTATGCATTCAAAATATCTCTATTTGGTATGGATCCCACACACTTCAGCAGTATTCCAGAATGGGTTACACGAATGATTTTTGGCAATCTCCTTTGCAGACTGACTGCATTTTTCCAGGTTGTTGTGTTGTTGTGGTCTTCAGTCCTGAGACTATTTGATGCAGCTCTCCATGCTACTCTATCCTGTGCAAGCTGCTTCATCTCCCAGTACGTACTGCAGCCTACATGTTTCTGAATCTGCTTAGTGTATTCATCTCTAGGTCTCCCTCTACGATTTTTACCCTTCATGCTGCCCTCCAGCACTAAATTGGTGATCCCTTGATGCCTCAGAACATATCCTACCAACCGATCCCTTCTTCTAGTCAAGTTGTGCCACAAACTCCTCTTTTCCCCAATCCTATTCAGTACCTCCTCATTAGTTATGTGATCTACCCATCTCATCTTCAGCATTCTTCTGTTGCACCACATTTCGAAAGCTTCTATTCTCTTCTTGTCCAAACTATTTAACGTCCATGTTTCACTTCCACACATGGCTACATTCCATACAAATACTTTCAGAAACGTTTTCCTTGCCAGTGCCAGTGTACATTTTATATCCTCTCTACTTCGACCATCATCAGTTATTTTGCTCCCCAAATAGCAAAACTCCTTTACTACTTCAAGTGTCTCGTTTCCTAATATAATTCCCTCAGCGTCACCCGATTTAATTCGACTACATTCCATTATCCTCGTTATGCTTTTGTTGATGTTCATCTTATATCCTCCTTTCAAGACACTGTCCATTCCGTTCAGCTGCTCTTCCAAGTCCTTTGCTGTCCCTGCTAGAATTACAATGTCATCGGTGAACCTCAAGGCTTTTATTTCTTCTCCATGGATTTTAATACCTACTCCGAATTTTTTCTTTTGTTTCCTTTACTGCTTGCTCAATATACAGATTGAATCACATCGGGGAGAGGCTACAACCCTGTCTCACTCCCTTCCCAACCACTGCTTCCCTTTCATGCCCCTCGACTCTAATAACTGGCATCTGGTTTCTGTACAAATTGTAAATAGCCTTTCGCTCCCTGTATTTTACCCCTGCCACCTTTAGAATTTGAAACAGAGTATTCAAGTCAACATTGTAAAAAGCTTTCTCTAAGTCTACAAATGCTGGAAACGTAGGTTTGCCTTTCCTTAATCTATTTTCTAAGATAAGTCGTAGGGTCAGTATTGTCTCATGTGTTCCAACATTTCTAAGGAATCCAAACTGACCTTCCCCGAGGTCGGCTTCTGCCAGTGTTTCCATTCGTCTGCAAAGAATTCGTGTTAGTATTTTGCAGCTGTGACTTATTAAACTGATAGTTCGGTAAATTTCACATCTGTCAACACCTGCTTTCTTTGAGATTGAAATTATTATATTCTTCTTGAAGTGTGAGGGTATTTCGCCTGTCGCGATAGTGTACGTCTATCATCAAGAGAGTGCCAGTTCATATGAAATATTTCTTCCGCAGACATATTAAACCTCAACTTTATCTGTGATAATGAATACAAGCCAAACCAAGTAATTAAAATACATACCAATGCCAGGTTCGAACCTGGGTATTGTGCTCAATTGGTAGATGCATTAACAACTGCGTCACCCGGGCACTGCAGTTATCCCAGCTGTATGTATTGCTGTAGTATGTCGCCCTCCTCCAGTACTGAAATAAGTTAAAGAAAGGGGTCATAAAAGTGGGCTGAGGTGTGAATTAGGGTTGTATTTTTTTGTCTCTCTCTCGGCGAGACGTACTAGGGTAATCCGTGTAGGTGGGTAAGCAGCATTGATTAACGCACCTGCCTAGTGAGCAGGAGATACAGGCTCAAATCCTAGCTTTGGTACAAATGCTAATTCATTGCTTTGCCTGTATTTATTATCTGCCAGTTCAGCTTCTTCAGCATATCTGTGACACTCTTCCAGAGATGAAACAAACTTGTGACCATTCGTGCTGCCCTTCTCTGTATGCATTCAATATCCCTATTTGGTACGGATCAAACACACTTGAGCAGTATTCCAGAATGGGTTGCACGAATGATTTTTGGCAATCTCCTTTGCAGACTGCCTGCATTTTCCCGGTATTCAAGAAATAAACCAAATCTAGCACGTGCCGTACCCACGATCGAGCCAGTGTGATCATTTCATTAACGAAGCGAAGGGCACACACCTCATCTGCCGTACCACTCTTCGAGCGTTTGAGTAGTTATGATTGTGGGAAGAGCGTTTGACTGGTAGATGAATGACTGTGGACACAGGGAAATTACAGCAGCTTTAATGATGGACGCAAGTGACGTGAGTGTATTTGGACGCAGGCCCACTGTGCGGCGTACTTTTCCGGCCCTGCGCGGGCAACCCGAAGCTGGCGGAGCGACTTAGGGCGCAGCTGGAGGCGGCGGGCGACGCCGACTTGGAGGCCGCGGGCGACCCGGCGACGGCGGCGCAGCTGCTGCGCGCCTGGCTGCGAGAGCTGCCGCAGCCGCTGCTGCCGCCGGCGGCCGTCGCGGCGCTGCTGCGCGCGCACGACTGTGAGTACCTGCTGCTGCCCTTACCGCTTCTCGCTGCTACAGGGGCTGCCCAGAAAGTAACAGGCGTTTTGGTCTAATGCGGCGATAGGCGGGGCCACAGCCGCCTTCTCTGGTGCCATAACGTTACTCCCCGCAGTACGCATCCAGCGGTGGTAGCGTGTGGGCTGCCTCTGCTGGTTTGCTTTCTGTCACGTGTTAAAATGGGCGCTGCAGTAGAAACTCCAGCCACTTGCGAGGTGCGTTCTGTTATTAGGTTTTTGTTGGCAAAAAACTGCAAAGCAACTGAAATTTGTCGCGACCTATGTGACGTATACTGAAAAGGAATAATGAGTGAAAGCCGAGTGAGGCAGTGGTGTATTGATCTTAAAAATCGCCGTATGCAGAGAGGACCTCAACGGTAGGCCTAGCCTTCTGACTAACGGACTGTTACAGACTGCCTATTGGTTTCTGGTTTCTGGTTCGGGTTCTTCGGCCGAAGTTCATCTAATGATTTTACTGACGTTTCGCCAGCACGACTGGGTGGCATTGTCATAGCTTCACCCTCCATTGCCGGTGGTGAACTGGAGCCGAGCTTGCGGCCGCAGACTATATGTACCTGGCGCGCCAACGTCCCAGGGCTTCTCCGCGGTCATTTTCGGTGCGGTTCTCCTCTTGCTACCTGAGACGGTCGTTCGCTGCAGAACGGGAAGCCAGGATCCGTTTACCTTAAGGCTTTCCTCTTTCTTGTTGAAACTGTTCGCGTGTTTTTGTATTTCTACAGCTTCTCTGAAGAAACGCGTATTATAGTGCTTCTCTACAGCCCCAGGTAGGGGCAGGAAGAGAAATCGGCAGTGGCAGAGCACGCACTGAGTGAGACCGACCACGTAATAAAATTCGCCGACGCGGAAATTCTGGCTGTAGAGAAGCACTATCATACGCGCTTGTTCAGAGAAACTGTCGAAATACAAAAACATGCGAACAGTTTCAACAAGAAAGAGGAAAGCCTTAAGGTAAACGGATCCTGGCTTCCCGTACTGCAGCGAACGACCGTCGCAGATAGCAAGAGAACCGCAACGGAAATGACCGCGGAGAAGCCCTCGGACGTTGGCAAGCCAGCCAGGTACATATAGTCTGCGGCCGCAAGCTCGGCTCCAGTTCACCACCGGCAGTGGAGGGTGAAGCTTTGACAATGCCAGCCACTTATGCTGGCGAAACGTCAGTAAAATCATTAGATGAACGTCGGCCGAAGAACCCGAGACAGAAGCCAAGAAGCAATTTGTCAACAAGTGGCCACGAAAGCCTTAACAATTCTGTAAAATTCGTGGAAATCGCTGTTTCACGATAAGAAACTTTCGCTACATTTTCCCCAAATTTAATGGAGTTTAGCGCATGAAATTACGGCGGAGGAGCTTAGTTACCACAGATTTTGTACTTGGCGGGTTCCTAAAATACTGTCGGAAGACCACAAGTACACTCTGCAGCACTGACCTTCCTCGAACACTACGAGAAAAGTGGTAACACCATTATCTGTCGTATTGTTAACAGCGGACGAGCCTTGAGTGAAGCGTATAAAATGTAAAAAAGGCAGTCGATGGAATGGGGACGCAAAAAACCAAGGCAGTGTTTGCAAATGCTGTCAGCAAAAAGAATCATGGCTACTCTGTTTTGAGACTATTTAAGGATATGATTCCCGTTGATTTCCTTGAACGCAGCATAACATTTAACTCAGAGGTATTGTCAAACACTGACCAAGTTAACGCGGACGATACAAAACAAGTGTCGGGGAAAACCTTGCACAAAAGGCTTTTTCACGACTCCGCACGTCCACAAGCGGCCGATTTTGACCAAGAGCTGTTACGGTTTTGGATGGGAGGTTTGATTATCCACCATACTGCCCGGATTTGACGCCTAGCGACTACCACCTCTTTGCAGAAGCGAACACATGGCTCGCTGCACAATGCCTTGATACTGACGCCGAATTGGACGCCGGTATAAACCAGTGGTTCCAATGGCAGGTGTTGAAAAACTTGTGCCACAGCGTAACCGCTTTATTTTAATGGGCAGTTGTATAGAAGCCTAGCTTAAGAGCGTGCCTTTGAAATGTTCATAATAAAATTTGTTTTTTCCGTGTTGTTAATTTCCTTATTTTAAAACTTCTGTTATTTTTCTGGGTAGCCCTCGTATACACGCACTTTAACAAGATGCCAGTAACACAAGAGCCGACCTTATTCCACCTAAATAACAAGATTCCCCACGTAAACCTTAACACCGACTTCAGTGGAGCACAATTATATCACAGTCCGCATCCTAAATATAGCTACACACCAGACAAAGCAAGGAGACATTACCATAATCTCGTATAACGCCTCTAGCCCAATAATGGCATCAGTTCGACGAGGAAGACTCTTCACACGTTCCTTCAGCTGTGACACAGCGAGCTGAATCCTCTCGTTTAGGATTAGATTCCGTACGTCTGCCAAGTTGAGGAGACGTTAATTTCTAAATCTACGTCTGTACTCCGCAAGTCACCACAGGATGTGTGGCGCAAGGTACTGTTGGTGCCACTGTCGCTTATTACCTTTCCTGTTCGAGTTGCGAATGAGCAGCAGGAAGAACGATCGTCGGTAAGCTTCTGTGGTGGTGGTGGTGGTGGTGGTGGTGGTGGTGGTGTATGAATAGGGCGCTCAACAGCGAGATCTTCAGTGCCTTTACTCAACTGCTGGGTGGCGATTGTATGTAACATATAGTAAATCATACAATGTAATCCTTAGATACCACCCCTGGGACACTATCGCTCATACACAATCAATTTCACACAGGACACCAAAAGATGTATGCCTGAAGGAGGGTTCGGGTTTAAAATACGCAGAACGTAACTGCACAACATGTAAGATAATGTAACAGGAACTGTGCCTGGTTGCTCAGTGGAAAATAAAAGATGAAGCAACCACCCTGGAAAAACGCTAAACTCTGTTTGGGGTCGAATGTGTCTAATTTTACCTCCATGGTATTTTTCGCGAGATACAAGGTGGGATCAAGAAGCAACAAGAATTTTTCTAAACTTTGTTGGCTTTATACATTCGATTTTCAATTATTTATTTATCTTCTTGGTACATATGATCGTGATAAATATTTCCATTTTCATCTGTTCTGAATATTTCGTTTATTCCAGAATGAGATTTTCACTCTGCAGCGGAGTGTGCGCTGATATGAAACTTCCTGGCAGATTAAAACTGTGTGCCCGACCGAGACTCGAACTCGGGACCTTTGCCTGTCGCGGACAAGTGCTCTACCATCTGAGCTACCGAAGCACGACTCACGCACGGTACTCACAGCTTTACTTCTGCCAGTACCTCGTCTCCTACCTTCTAAACTTTGCAGAAGCTCTCCTGCGAACCTTGCAGAGAAAGGATATTGCGGAGACATGGCTTAGCCACAGCCTGGGGGATGTTTCCACAATGAGATTTTCACTCTGCAGCGGAGTGTGCGCTGATATGAAACTTGCCCGCGAAAGGCAAAGGTCCCGAGTTCGAGTCTCGGTCGGGCACACAGTTTTAATCTGCCAGGAAGTTTCATTTTGTTTATTGTTTACAGTCAGAAAGGTTATACATGTTTTCCAATACTTGGCGAATTTTTACTTTCGAAAAATATGAATCTAAGAATCTGCATGAAGTTTTGCTTGAAAATATGTAATAAACTGCGGCACCGCATTTGAAATGTTGACTGTAGCTTTTGGCGAATCCACCACGAGAAAGACAAGAGCTACGAGTGATATAAACGTTTCGAACAGATCGAGAAGACGTTGAAGACGACAGCCGACCTGGACGCCCTAGCACATCAGTTACTGACGACAGTGTGCAAGGAGTAAAGAAAATGGTTCTGGAAAATCGCCAACTCACCATCAGAGAGGTTGCTAATAAGGTCGGCATATCCTTTGGCTCACGGCAAGCAAGTTTTTCAGGTGTTTTGGGCATGGAACGTTTAGCAGCAAAATTTGTTCCGAAATTGTTGAATTTCGCGTGGATATCACTCAGGAATTGCTGAATGAAGCCTGCAACAATCCAGAACTTCTCAAGAAGGTTAGGCTTAGAACAGATCGCGAAACATAGGTATACGGGGTATGATGTCAGAAACCAAAGCCCCATCGTCCCTTTGGAAACTACCTGAAGAGTCAAGACCGGAAAAAAATTCGATAAGTTCGACCACATGTGAAGGCTTTTCCCACCGTTTTTCTTTTTTTTCTTTTGTTACAATATAATATGGAGTAATGAGTTTCTTACTTAAGATCATACTATCAATGACGAATACTACCTGGAAGTTGAGATCTGTTTGCGTGAAGCAATCCGAAAAAAACTGCCAGAATTGTGGCAAAACCACTCGTGACAATGCTCCCGTCTACACATCAAGATTTATTCGTGATTCGCCGGACATGGCCCCATGCGACTTCTTTCTATTCCGGCGGCTGAAGAGAACCCGGAACGGACATCGTTTTGCCGCCATTGATGAGATACAACCGGATCGCTGAAGGAGGTGAACACCATAACGAAAAGCGAGTTCCAGAACTGCTTCCAAGATTCGAAAAAGCGCTGGCACCAGTGTGTTATATCTGAGGGGGATTTCTTTGAAGAGAACAAAGGTGATTTTGAAGAATAAAGAAACGTTCTTGAAGAAAAACAAAAATTCCCATTACTTTTTGATCACACCTCATATACACCAACCGTCCCAAAAGTTCAGGGACTAATTTTACTCCTGGCCTATAAGCGACATTGGAGCAGTAGCGTAAACAGCAGATGTGTATTCGACCAGGCAGCTGTGAACAGGTAGTGTTAAGTACTGGACGTGCGGCCCTAGTACATCAACGTTATTGTGTCACAAGTCGCTATGGAGAAACGAACTGAACATCCCTAAATAAAGTATTCAAAATGTTTTCCAGAATCTTTTGAAGAAGGGGAAAAAACTTCGTGCGTTGTTTGCACCGCGCACCGTGTCTCCCGAACAAAAACAGTAATGCGGGCATTTCATTTCCGGAACAAAAAGTCACGGGTCCCCATACATGCTGATTTCAATAGTAATCTACCACCAATCGACGAATCCACAAGTTCACGTAAAGCGTCAATGCTGGGATGGCATAACCAACATTCAAGCCAGTGCAATACGCGAGTTTAAAAGCGTCCGAAAGGTAGTGTGTTCTGACATTTCACATGGATGTATGAACGTTTTGTGCGTTGTACTCAAGTGGAAGAAAGGGGAGGGTGTGGAGAGACTATATAGAATACCTGAAGCATTAAAATCATCTCTTAATTTTCCTCTATTTTGTATTAATCCATTATCGAAATCTTTTGTAATGCCTAGAAACGTAAGAGGAAGCAATATATTTCTTCAATCTTCCAGGAAAATATATTCCCGGAATTTTGATAGTAAAGTATACCCTGATAGAGAACGCCTCTGTAGTAGGATCTCCCATTGGAGTTGTTTGAGCATCTCCGTGGCACTTTCCCGCTTACTAAATGAACCTGTAACGAAACGCAGTTTTCTTCTGTGGCCTTCTCTCTTTCCTGTATCGACCGTATTTGGTGCGGCTTGCAGACTGATGAGCAATATTAAAGTATTGACCGAACGGGGGTCGACGTTAACCTTTCAGAGCGACATATTTTTCAGAACGATGGATGACTTGACGGAGACCACGTTTGTTGAAGACGTTATGGTTATTCAAGAAAGGTTCCATGCAAGAAGTAACCTCGCTGTCACTCTGTAAATGGCTGCCACACTATGGCTTCTTCATCCGAGAACAGAGAAAGAAGCCATTGTGTGCCGTATCACACGATCGCGGGGAATGAGTCAAAACTTATAGCCCATAGTAGCAACATGTGTAACTGTGTCCCGTATAGAACTAGCAGGGGCGCTGGTGGGGAGGAAAAACTCCCCTTGGACAGTTTCCCGCGACACTTCCACTATATAGCCTCACGTAACCTCGTCAAGAGATTCGGTAGTACGCACCTGTTACGGTTTGGCAGTGTCGAAGAACACTCAGCATCGCCTTTCCCGGTGATTGTTGGGTCTTCGCCCTTTTCGGTGGTGATGATTACCATGTTCCCTTTGCTTCCCTTGGTCTTTTATCTTGGGGTCATAGTGATAAACTCAGACAGTACTCGTCCGTGGTGATGAGGTGGCAAAAGAAGCCATCTTGATTTGCCCCACACAGCTGCAATATTTTCAATGCTGCCGCAAACGAATTACCGTATAGTATTCCACTTAATCCACGGGGTGTGCCAGTTCGTTTCGTGTCGCCTATCGTCGTACTACGGTAATTCAGGCTAGAATTTAAATGTATACAAGGGCTGCAGACATAACCTGCAAACAAACAAATACGTAACTTTATATCTTTTGAGATGATAATTAAAATTGTGTTACTACCCTTCGTGGCTTAGAAGTCATATGATAACTGAAGTGCCTCCTCCTGGCATTTTGTTCGTGGAACTTGACAGTTACAACATGTTTCCCATACCACAACAAGTTTTGGTGGCTGCTAATACCATTATCAAAAAACGCTAAATACGGGGAAAGAAAGAATTCGTGCCCCTAATAACAAAATTTCGATTGAGTTTAGATTTCCATTACCTACACGAGTCACATCGAATATGCCTAGAGCATCAGATATTTTTTTCAGTTTGAATCGCATATTTTTAACGTCATTCAACGAACTCTGCACAACACTGATACTACATACCGCACAAAAAAATTAGTCACCTGCGTATCACATCAGGCAGAGACCGTTTCTTGCCTTCATAATGGCCTCCCGGCAGTCCGAGCAAGAAGATGAACGCACACGTTTCTTTGATCGCCCACTTGAAATGAACTCTTGACACACTGCGGTTGAAAGGTATCATTGGTCAGTCGGTGCACTTGACGAACTGCACCATTTGAAAACAGGCAAAATGGCGACTTATCTGACAATACTACACTTCCCCAGTCAGCAACTGTCCAGTTTCTGTTGCTGGGCCCATTGAAGCCCCACAACTTTATGCATCGCCGCGAGCAATAGCGATCTGCGTGGTACACGACTCAGAATGTCAATTCCATAAAGTTGCTTTCATAATGTCGATCGTTATGTGGTTAAAATGGCCCTGTGTTCACTGACAGCAACAGTTCCTACGAAGTGTGGGAGAAAAATAACGAGACAGTGTTTTTATCTACCACAGCTTTCTTTCTTCTTTCCCAAATAGTAGTATTGTCCACTTCAGCGTAGTACGCTTCAGCAGCTATACACTGGCGCAGTCGTTGTTCCCAGTTTTGGCAACAGCGCTGAAAGGTTTCAACTAGTAGGGCTTTCAACATGTTGGTCACACTGTTTTGAATAGTCTCCAGAATCCCAAAAGGACGTCCTTTTAAGACTTTTTTAGTTTCGGGAAAAGAAAAAAGTCACAAGGACAGATAAGGTGAACAGAGGGGCTGTGGAACAATAGAAATGCCGTTTGAGGTAGTGGCCGTGTGACTCGGGGCGTTATTATGATGCAGCATCCACTTGTGTGCAATGTCCGGTCTCACTCTATTCACCCTTTTAATGAGCCTTTCAAGGACATCTTTGTAAAACACTTGGGTGACATTTTGCCCTGGAGGAACAAATTCTTTATGCACTATACCCCTAGTGTCAAAAAAGCGGATCATCATCTTTGATTTGCGCAGCTTTTCTCGAACGAGGAGTCGTCTCAGTGTACCACTCCCCACTTTGTCTCAGGTTCTTACTCAAAAATCCAGTGATCACAAGACTGAACCATTCGTGGTCATTGGCAGTCCGAGCAAGAAGATGAGCGCACACGTTTCTTTGATCGCCCTTTGCTCGGTTGTGAGGTTTTTCAGCACCATTTTGGTACAAACCTTTCACATGTGCAAAACGGCGGTCAAAATTTGATGTACGGTGAAAGTGTTCAACAGGTGACCTATCATTCTTATTGTTAAACGTCGGTCTGTATGAGCTACGTTCATTTTCAACACGTTGTTCCGCCTTCCAAAAAGATTTGTTCCAGCGAAAAACTTGTGCTCTTGATAAGAGATGTTGCTAGTAGGCCTGTTTCAACTTTTCAGATGTCACACGCGCGGATTCCCCAAGTTTAACACAAAACTTGATGGCATAACTTTGCTCTAATTTCCGCTATTCCATTTTCTTAACACTTGGTATTTGCAGGTGGCATACTCCCCCCACCCCACCCCCACTCATTTTATAGCGTATTTGTCTTCTACACCACAAAAATATGTACGGCTCACTCAAACCACTGTTTCCCATTCGTTGTAGAGGGCGCTGTAATCAACAAAAATAAAATGTGCCTGTTTTTGCACTTAAGAACCGACGCACTTGATTCTTCATTTCATTTACAGTGTAAATGTAAACGTTTGTGTTCTAACGGTTGATATTTATGTTCTCAATTTACTTTAGTGTTGCAAATGTGTTTGTGCGGTACAGATAATATGGCTAGGCATTGACATGTCCGGCAAATAAGCGACTAGTGTGGTAGTCTTCTGTTCCGTACTGGTTTGAATGTTTCGAGCCCCCAAATCATCGGAATGGTTGATTTCGGTGGCCCCCTCGAACCCCGCCATCAGGGTGACTAATGTAGACGTGTGTTTTCATCCAACCGCCGTGGCTCTCGCGATGGCCGCTACGCAGCTACCGTCGGAATATAAACCAGAACCGCTGTAATGAGGTAAAACGCTCATTAAGCGATAGTTACAGGCGCACCTGCCATGGACGCTCATCGAAAACAAGCACCTCAATGATGATGGACAAAGGAGTCAACGATATTGAGCAGTCTGGTGGAACAGAAAACTATTACACCCATGTCGTCGTTTCTGGATGACGCGAAAGGTAGTTAATAACCAGACATCGAAACGGCTAACCATTTTTGTACAATCAAATTTGTAATCTAAGTTAAATTTCGAACATTAATACCACTCTTTAGAAAACAAGGTTTACATTTACATCGTAAATGAAATGTAGAATCAAATGCATCAGTTCTTAATTGCAAAAAGATACAGACTTCATTTTTGTCGATTGCAGTGCCATGACGGATGGAAAACAATGGTTTGAGTAAACCGAACGTATTTTTTGTCGTTGAATCCAAATATGCAGTAAAAATTTGGGTTCCCATTTGAAATTGGGAAACTGGCCCCGCCCACGCAGGAAGGGTGGTTAGGAGGTGGGCACTTGTGACACAGAGAGGCGTCCCCCTTTACTAATACTAACTTTTCACCTATAACATTGTTTTCGTACGTTGCCTGGTTTTCGAGATATTTAGTTGTCTCAAGTTAAAATGAACGCGCTGCATATAAGCAGCTTTCGAATGGAAATAAAAGGTAGAATCGATATAACCTATTCCTCTAAAGTGAGCGCCGGAGGATGCATAGGGTTCCAACATTAAATCCCCACCCATGCGTGTATTATTTTTACACGTGGTGCACGAGAAGAACGAATGTCGTCACGCTTCCACATCGACGGAAAAGTCTTTAATTTTACCATCACAGCCAATACATAGATCTATATACAAGAGAGATGTGTTACTAATTATCGCGGAAAGTATACTCTCTTTATGCACACGGGCTGCAGTCATGAACTGTGCGGCTGGTCCCGTCGGAGGCATGGGTATGTGTGTTTGTCGTTAGGATAATTTAGGTTAAGTAGTGTATAAGCTTAGGGACTGATGACCTTAGTAGTTACGTCCCATAAGATTTCACACACATTTTTTGAACATGCACACGGCTTTCTTGCAGTGCGTTTCACTGGAAGTCACGAAGTCTTTCTATGATCCCTTCAAGAGTGGTGACTGGATCTGTAGAGGAACAAATTGTGAAACTTATATTCATACCGGTCAACAGTATGATGAAATTACCCCCAAAATTGATCTAAGTACACTGTATATAGAGATTTTTGTGCTGTTAATCTCTTTTCATTTAATTCTTGTAGGACGAGCGGTGAATATTGTGTCTAGCAGATGAACAATGTCATACCATGTCTCATAAATCAAGAAACCTTTCCCCAGGAGGGAGCATGGGAACAATATCCGAACTATTTAACTGTCATGTATTTTTTCTTTCTGTAATCGAAGTTAAAAATGTATCCTCATCGTGCAGTTAATCTGCGCATCATCGTGATAAGACATTATTATTATTAGTACTATTATTTACAGAATGCAGCTTCATTACACCATAGTAACATACAAATAACGCAAATGGTAAGATATTACATGGATAACACCTAGTAAAATATTATAGGGACTTTCATTCCAAGATGAAGATTCTCAATTTCCGTGAAAGTGTCTTGGCGAGGAAATTGGTGCACCATTCAGACACGGACGTGGAGTTTTTGGATATATTTTACCATCATATAATTCGTCGAAAAGTTATCGTTTTTTATCCTGATATCGAGAGTCATTTATTTGACGTACAGACAACATCTTTGATTTAGTCTCCATGTGCGTCATTGGTGTTTGGCGGTAGGTAGACTCCAAGGTTTTCCATATCCGGATGAAACCGGGCAGCTCGCTGCTGTCACCTTGCTGGGATTTGTGGCATTCTCTTCACGTCTGCTGTACTCCTACCACATTGTCGTTGGGCTCAGACACCTCGAAACCTTATCTCGAGCAACAAAAGATGTCAGCTTTGAACTTCAAACACGAGCAGTAGCTGGCAGTCTCCTGCCGGACCGAACTGGTTAGAACGTGTTCCATCCGCTTTTAAATTTACGGCCGTGTTTTGCATGAATGTACAGAGGCAATTCAAACAATTCTCTTGGATTGTCTGCCATTACAGTCTCTATTTCGTGACTACACATTCTCTGATTATTGTTCGATCTTTGAGCGTGAACGCGTGCTCATCATCGATAAAAATTCTGTCAGTCACTCTGAAACAGCGTAGGACATCGTCGTCTGCTGCAAAACGATGGCACCTTTCTGGGTAGATAACTCGTTCCTTATTAACGAACCCAAATACAGTCATCGTTGCTCACAGCCAGTACAGATGCAAACAGTCGGCCAAATGAATACTACAGCTAAGCGCCTTGTAAGGATTGAGATAATTACAGATACAACGGTAATTGTGCGAGACAAAGATGGTGGAGCAAATCTGACGTAGTGCTGTTGGGGGACAACTCTGGTATTCGTCTGGAGGACCTTACGAAAACTATGGAAGACGATAGTGATGCTGGTCGTCGGACGGTAATTGTCACGTTAATTCTCCCCATTGCTTAACGACGGCACTATCTCATCGGTTTGTAACCGGGTTGAAGAGCTGAAAAAGTTAGGACAGGTAATGACATTTAGGATAAACCGAACTGTACGGTCAACATATAAAACTGTATTCAAGCGGACAACCGTTTTGCCGCATTTTGTCTTCCTTCGAGTTAAGTACCAGCTTATTCAGTCGTTACGAAAATATTTATAAATTAAAGTCGAATCTGAATAATGGTCCCACTTTTCAGTATTCCCCTTCATAGAGCGTTCCGAGACTGAAAAGCTGCGATAAGTTTTAGTACGAAAGTTACAACCAAACGGGAAGCAGTCACCTAAACTACAGATTACAATACGGACAGCTAATCAATTGAGCTACCGAGCATACAAATAAGAACTGAATGTCTAAAAGTCGCGCGGGCTTGCAGTTATGCAGAAGTGTTCTCTATTTCCTGACGTGACCGTCGATGCATTCCTGATTGTTATCTTCTCTATCGACGGCATGGAACTCTTAATAGACATTATTGCCAACTCAACTGGTAAATCCGCGTAGCATGTGCAGATCGAATGGTTGCTAGCGCAGATCTACCCAAAAGGGAAAGGGATCTGTAAAATTAAATTGTTTATTGTGTATGTCCCATCCTGATGCAAGCCTTTAGATTAGACACTACTTCCCCAGCTTGCCTGTTAAGTTGCTACTGACTTATTCTAGTAGATTCTCATTTGGCTCCATGAGATTGATTTGATCCCATTATAGCCGTCCGAAGTGTTTATTCGTAATCTATCCTCCTCTATAACTGAGGTCGCTGCTCTGCTCTTGTGCGGTGGCGCTAGGCTCTGTGGTAGTTCTAATCTTGGTGGAGAAAGAAATATTAATCGCTAGTATTTGGTCGGCAAGAGGAAGAGAAGTAGCAGCATAATCATCTGTAGTATTTGGCCGGCAAGGAGGAAGAGACTGCATTATGCAGTTCGTGCCTTTGTGCATTAAATTAAACTAAAATCATGTGTATCATTCTCTAATTATGTTTCCCACCGGTCTGAAAAGTAGAGTTCCTAGAAAAACGGGTTTAAAGTTTTGGGTAACATTTTTTGCAGGTAAGTTAAATGCACCTTCAGTCTGCGTTCCCTGGACTATACAGCAATCCTTCCAGATCCAAAAGGAGGTCTTCCTCCGTGTTTGCAGTCATGGCGGTCTTTCGGGCCTTTTGGCAGCTTCAGTCATGTGCTTTTCTTTTCGCTCGACTAGCTTTTAATCTGCTTTTGTGCGGAACTTATAACAGCCTGGTCCAATCTGAAGTTTGAGCACGTTCATAATTTCGATAATGTCTGTTAGGCCATCATTCAGATTACATATCGCCATTTTTTTTCCCTCTGTGAACGCTTTTGGGAGGCACTTTTTCACATAACGTCTTACAACTCCATAATGGAGTTTCTGGCGAACTTGGGATGAATACAACAATAAAATAGACATCCCAGGGTATATTTTAAGGAAAAGAAAAACAAAAATCATTTTTAGAAATTTTTAAAGAGGAGTATCACTTAAGGAAGTAATATAAAGCTGTGTGTGTGTGTGGGGGGGGGGTCCACATGTTTGTGATCTCCTCCAAACCTGTGGATCGATATCAACAGAAACAGAATACCTCAAGAATATTAACATTTTAGGGTTTATAACCTGCTACCTCTAATAAGACCAGAGATATGGGCAAAAATGTGTTTATGCAGCCGCTGGCATATAGTCTGTCCTGCACACCAGACATGTTAGGTGGGAACAGCATTGGCCTGATTTATCAACCTGCTTTGTATGGCGGCCTGTAGGTCAGGGACAAATAAATGATTTTCAAGCCCATCGTGTGCAGCCTCCCCTTCATGACAGCTGTGTTGTGGGAGTAGTATTGGCCTGCTTTACTGAAATTTATTGCAGGGGCTACAAGTGCCAATGAGCACAGCTGGAGATTGGTTGAGATGATAGAGCAGGGGATGGCAGAGCGGGGAAGAGAAGGAAATGGACAGAAAGAGGGAAGGACAGGCAGATGCTTTGGGCAGGTGGAAGGAGAGGGGGAAGGCAAAGATGGAAAGAGAGATAGGGAGGATGATATGGTCAAAGGGAGTAGCAGGAGGATATGGTGAGGGGGTGAGGAGGACGCAATGGAGAGATGGAGGCAGTGGGGAGGAGGAGATAGACAAATAGAGATGGGAGGATGGGGTGTGTTCAGTGTCAGTGTCGAATGCATGCATATATGGGTAAAGCCACTGGAAAGAGGCTTAGGCAGAGCGACTGAAGACATGAATAATCTACAGTTGAAACGTCCCCTTTGAACAATTTATACATGACTGTGCTTAAACTGACACACAATATTTTTTTTGCGCAACGCAATCTGACTTTCAAAAATCCCTACAAAGGAATGGCCCTGACTAACATTAAACTATACCTTTCAGAAATCACTTACCTCACAAAAATCTTCATTACTCGAACTACTGCAATACAGCGAGCGCCACTACTGCCAGCTAAATAAAACATTCAAACTACGGAAGGCACTAACTACTGATAGGGATAGTTAGCAAATGAAAGATATTAATAGAGAACAAACAATGTATTTACCTTAATAGTCATAATATATATAGCAGTTCATGACAAATTACAAAACTCCGCCATCTCTCTCCCCACATCCACCACTGCTGGCGGCTCACCTCCAACTGCGCAACGCTACGCGCTGTTCACATCCAGCTGCCGCTGCCCAACACTACAATGGCAGACAACAATGCAAACTAGCCACAGACTGCACACAGCACAGCCAGTGATTTTCATATAGAGCGCTACGTGGCATTACCAATATAAAAATCTAAACAGCCTACTTACACAGTCTCACTACAGGCAAGTTCATTGCTGTTAACTGTAACTAAATTATGAATGACTCTTGCAGTATTTCCTTAACTGTATATATGTTTCATATTGATCATGTATTAGTAGACATGTTCCTAGGCAGGTTTAGTCCACACGTAAGCGTCGAAACTTAACAGGTAGTGTTATAGAAAAGGCAACGTTCTTCTTGTGAAATGCTGTTTGGTACAGTTAGAGCATCAGTATTTCACGCAAGGACAAAAAGGCCGATATACGAAACAGTAGTTCTTGAACCGACCCATTGAGACAGTTGTTCCTCCATTACGGCACATGTCAGTGGAACAAGAAAGAGCGCGAATAGTAATTGTGCAGTGCACAGTGGCTTACATAGTAAGAATACCGAACCCGCTACAAAGCTGGTTGACACAGTGTCTCAGACATAGATCTGACATCATGGAGAACTGAGCATCAAATTGTCAGTTACAAGTGCCGACAGTGTTCTTTCGTAGAGGCTCATCCATCCGTTTCCAGCTCACATGGCGCATTTTCACTAATAACCTCCATACTGGTCGAATGTCATCCTTACCTTTATTTTATTGTACATGGTGGCATTCGGTAAACCATAAAATTATGACTTATACAGTTTGTAATTGGGTTGATTGTATGTTTGTCTCCTCCTCCGGTTTTCCGTGATGTACACCTGCATAACTGGATGACCGTGACGAGTTTTGAGATACAGGCATAAGCGTCTCAGCAGCCTGGGGGCGGGAGGGGGGGCGGCAAGGACGTCTAGCACATCCTACGTGCTTACCCCCCGCCCCTCTAGGTCTGACTAGTGTAGTGGCCGCCTCGGTTACTGACAGCACTGGGAGGTCGTTCCAAGATGTGGCAGGCGGCGAGAGACATCACAAACTGCCGATCAAAAGGCCTTCCCGTTTCTTCTGACAAACAGGCTTCAGGCCGACAAAGATCCTGAGCCATATGCAGTCGCTTGTCCTGTTTCAGAAGAAGTCTCTCCGGGCATCACAGACGGTGGGATAACTGGTAGCTGGGAGCCCCAACGTTAGGCCATAGAGATATGGCTGCCAAGTAACGGAAAATGTCGTGTATGCAGTCTGTTTGCATACAGGGTGCTGTCAGCTACAGGTAGTGGCTCATGTCGGTACTAATGATGGTGCCGCTTTGGATCGGAAGAGTGTCTCTCTGGTTTCGGGTGGTCTTCTGCAGTGTTGATGACAGATGGTCTTGCTTGTGAAATGAAGTCAGAAATCACCGTCTGTAGCATCGTCGACAGGACCGACTGCGGACCATTGGTACACAGCCGAATGGAGGGTCTGAATCAGAGTCTTAGACGGTTCGGCAAACGTATAGGCTCCACATTCCTCGACTTGCGCCATGCATGCATGTCCAAAGGAACAGGCTCTGCGGCGACCACAGCCGTTACGAAACACATAAAGTGAATTCGCAACTGTGAGTAAGGACTACAATGAGCTGTAGAATGGAATGACAACAAAAGTTTGTGCCGGACGGGGACTCGAACCCGGATTTCCCGCTTATCGCGAGCGGTCGCCCTACCATTTAGCTATCCGTGCACGACTCAGGGCCACACCCAAATCTCCATATGTTGTAGACGCATGTTTGACGACATATGGAGGTGTACACTGCTCTGTGTTGCACTTCTTGTGCTTGGTTCGTTCACTGTTTCTTTTTTGCTTTTTTTTCACAATTCAGTACACCTTCTTCATGTTTTAATGCTAGTTCTTCGTTCAGCTTTGGATGGTTTGTTCTCTGGGCCGTCTTACCATTAAATCTGAGGGGGATGGGATTGGGAGTTTCCCTTGTTAGTAAGTGAGGGGGGGGGGGGGCCTTTACACACTAGAGGCGGATGCTGCAGCAGTGTGGAGTGGACTGGGCGGTTATTTTAGGTTAGAGGATGTCGCGAAAGTACAGGAAGGCCTTCAGTCTCAAAGGGTTCAGGGCAAACACAGGGCGAGGATAGACAGTTTGTATTGTAAATTATAGTAGCTTTGTTGGGAAAGAACGAGAACGCCAAGCGCTGATAGAAAGCACTGAAGTGCAAGTCATTATAGGTATTGAAATCTGACTGAAGCCGGAGATAAGGTCAGCCGAAATTTTCACAAACGACTTAACGGTGTTAAGAAAGGGTAGATTAAATACAGTTAGTAATGGAGTGTTTATTGCTTTTATAAGTTGTTTACCTTGTAATGAAATTGAAGTAGAGAGTTGCAGCAAGTTAGAATGGGTAGAAGTTTTACTTGATAACCAGATTAAAAAATTGGTTCGTTTTACCGATCCGATTCGATGATACAGTTGCTGAACAATTGAAAGAATATTTTGAGTCTCATTTCAAGTAGATATCCCGCTCATACAATTATAGTTGGTGGTGACTTCAGTCTACCCTCGATATATTGTCGAAAATACATGTTGAAAGCCGGGACTAGGCATAAAACATTGTTCGAAGTCGTACTAAATGCTTTCTCCGAAAATTTTTTTGAACTAATAGTTCAGGAGTCCATTTGAAGTGCAAACGATTGTGAAAACATACTCGACTTCTTCGCAACAAATAATCCTGAGCAGATAGGGAGCATCATGTGGGATACAGGGATTGTGGCCACAGGGTCATTGCAGCGAGACTGAATACCGTAACATCCAAAGCCATCAAAAATAAACTCAGGAGATAGACTTAAAAAATCAGATAAAAATACGCGTGACGTCTCCCTAAGAGACAACCTTCACTCATTCCAAACTAACTGTGGAAGCGTAGACAAGATGTGGCTTAAATTCAAAGAAATAGTTTCGACGGCAGTTGAAAGATGTACACTTAAAAAATTAATAGGAGAGGGTAGTGATCCTCCGTGGTACACAAAACAGATCAGATACTGTTGCAGAAGCAACGAAAAAAGCACGCCAAATTTAAAAGAACGAGAATTTTCCAAGATTGGCAATATTTTAATGAAGCTCGAAATTTACCGCGGCCTTCAACGCGAGATGCTTTTAATAGTTTCCACAAGGAAACTGTGTCTTTAAATCTGGCAGAAAATCCTGAGAGTTTGTGCTCATACATAAAGTACATCAGAGGCCAGACGCAGTCAATACTTTCA
This sequence comes from Schistocerca cancellata, assembly GCF_023864275.1. Classification (NCBI taxonomy): domain Eukaryota; kingdom Metazoa; phylum Arthropoda; class Insecta; order Orthoptera; family Acrididae; genus Schistocerca; species Schistocerca cancellata. The sequence goes on from NC_064634.1 coordinate 192,474,354, forward strand.
ATGTGTGATAGCAATGGTAATGTTATCGATGACAGTGTCACTAAAGAGGAGTTAGTAAACATATTTTTTTCCGAAATTCCTTCACCAAAGAAGCCGAAATATTTCAGAATTCGAATTAACCACAACTGACAATAAAAATAACTGAGTAATAGATATCCTCGGTGTAACGAAGCAGCTTGAATCAATAAAGGCAAGTCTCCCGGTCCATATAGTATACCAGTTAGGTTCATTTCAGAGTATGCTGATATGGTACTTCCATACTTGGCAACCATATACAATCGTGTGTTCGACGAAAGATCCGTACTAAAAGACTGGAAAGTTGCATGGGTCACACCATTACTCAAGAAGGGAAGGAGGAGTAACCTGGTGAATTACAGCCCCATATCACGCACATCGATTTGCAGTAGGTTTTTGTAACGTATACTGTGCTCGAACATTATGAGTTAATCCCGAATAAAACGCTTATTGACAAGTAGCCAGAATACAGAAAATATCGTTCTTGTGAAACAACCCTTGCTCTTTATTCGCAGGAAGTAATGAGTGCTGTCGACAGTGTCTCAAATTGGTTCCATAGTTCTAGATTTCCAGAACGCTTTTGACACCGTTTAATCAGATTGCGTGGCTATGCAGTATGCTTCAGTTGTACGACTGGATTCGTGATTTCCTGTCAGAAAGCACGCAGTACGTAGTAATCGAGGGAAAATCTTCGAGTAAAAGGGCAGTGCTATGTGGCGTTCCCCAAGGAAGTATTATGTAGGTCCTCAGCTGATATTAATCTATATAAATTATTTAGGAGACAGTCTGAGCAACCGTCTTCGATGTTTTGCAGAAGATGATTTCATTTACCGTCTAGGGTTATGCGAAGATCAAAATCAATTGCAAAATGATTTAGATGATTTAAAGAAGATACGTGTGGTGCGAAAAGTGACAGTTGAATCTAAATAATGAAAAGCACATCCACACGAGTACCAAAAGGAGTCCGCTAAATTTCGTTTACGCGACTAATTACGTAAATCTAATGGCTGTCACTGCACCTAAATAGTTAGAGATTACAAATAACTCAAATGCGAACGATGGCATCGATAATGTTATGGGGAAAGCGAACCAAAGACTGCATTTTATGGGCAGACCACTTGTAAGATGCATCAGATCTACTAGAGAGACTGCCTGCAGTACGGTAATTCGTCCTCTGCTAGAGATTGCTGTGCTGTATGGTATCCTTACCAAATAGGATTGACGACGGTCATCGAAAAGTACATAGAAGGGGAGGTCGTTTCGTATAACACGAAACAGGGGGAGAGTGTCGCGGACATTACACGCGAGGCAGCGTGCGTGCTTAGTTGTTCGGTCGCTGGTGTCAGTCATTTTTGGTGTTTATGTACGTGCTCGCATGTGCACAGTGTTCAGGTTCTTTGTTCCCCTGTAGACAGACCCGCACGTCAGAATTATTCTCTCTTCCGGGGCTCCCCGGTGGTATAGTTACAGCTGTGCCGACAGCGGCGGTTCACAGGGTTGTCTCATCCTGTACAGATACAAACCTACTAATTGTCATGGCAATGTTGTTTCAGTAACTGCGGCGTATGTCAGGGCAACAACCACGTAGACGGCGTTGCGTTAGCATTCGGACCGGTCTGTACTGCAGGCTAGTCCACATCATATGTATTTGCTATATGTTACATAAGCCGATAAAGATATCAAACACAGTTTTTCCGTGGTTTATAAATGCAGATAACCGAGAGAAAAGATGTACTTTTTAATATGATGACAGCATTTGTGTTGAAACAGTTCGAAAAAAAGGTAGGAATGCGTTAAATATGAAGGATCTGGCTACCATGAACTAACAGTTTCACCTTCACTACGACGTGACCCCAGAATAATGAGGCGATAACTTAGTTGGCACCTTGGTCATCACCTGTTGTACATTTGCTGCTCCGTTTTGCGGAATGTTCCTCTGCAAACATTACCGAAAGTTATGACATTGTCCATGTATTGTATTGAGCTGTAGAATGCATTGAAAACACCATTGTTGTTTCAATATCTCGGTGTGTAAAAAATTGAAAGCATTACCAGAAACCGGCCGGTGTGGCCGAGCGGTTCTAGGCGCTTCAGTCTGGAACCGCGCGACCGCTACGGTCGCAGGTTCGCGTCCTGCCTCGGGCATGGCTGTGTGTGATGTTCTTAGGTTAGTTCGGTTTAAGTAGTTCTACGTTCTAGGGGACTGATGACCTCAGATGTTAAGTCCCATAGTGCTCAGAGCCATTTGAACCGTTTTATTACCAGAAAGCAAATAAACTCACACCATCGTTCCGGCTCTTCCACTTGCTTGGTTTGTCTCGAGGCTTTTATACGAAACGTACAGGGTAGAGGGCGGGGCGGGGGGTGGGATTGTGGGGATGTAATCTTGTTCCCTGGGATACTGTGTGCTTGGTGTGCAACACTTAAGGACGAAAGTAACTTTCCCATGATGTTTCACTGTCTAGTAACATAGTTCGACGAAATGCTCCATACACAAAAAGAACTGATACAGTATTGTACAGAAAATTCCTGAAAGAAAAACACAACAATCAGACGGAGAGAAGTGACATTTTAATTCAAGGGCAATAATTACTCTGAATTCATCACTATTCACGAAGGTTCCATGGACATTAGAAGCGGCAGAACGTGATTCTTAATAGGATTGTGATCCCAAGGACGGCAGTGAATGCTCGGTTACGTGCTCTCATGCTGGCCTGAAGGTTGATAAGGACTTCCTGTGGTAGGAGATTCCATTACTCCGCCAGAACGGTTGAGAATTGCTGGAAAATAGTTGGGGGTATGAATGTGAAACAGTACATTTCCCCAATGCATCCCACACGTTCTCGATAGCGTTAAAGTCAGCGAACTGGGCAAGCCAGTCCATTCGGCGAATGTCCTTTTGTGCCAAGAGCTCCACCACCTGCTCTGTTCGATGCGTTTGCACGTCGTCACCCATAAAAATGAAGTGAGAGCCGAATGCACCACTGGAAAGACGCACATGGGACAGGAGTATTATGTAAGGTAACGTTGACCTAATAAGTGTACAATGTCAGGACGCCCATGCAAGATTATACCTCCCCACACCATCACACCTGGACCACCAAAACGATCATTGTCGATTCCTGGGATCATTAGGCGTGCCGACCTCTCACCGTGTAAGGATACATCCAGAATCACTACTCAGACTGAATTTGCTCTCATCCGAGTAGAGCACGCGATCCCACTCGTCGCTTGCTCAAACCCTATGCTCTGGCAACCATAGCAAACGGTGCCACGATGTACAGGTCGTCGGGCCAGGAGACAGTCTCCAAGCAGTAGCCTTGCCGCTGTGGAACTTGAGATTGCATGCCTTGCAGTCCTGTTTAATGTGCTCTCAATTGCCCCCATTGTTTGATGTGGGTCTCTTCTTGCCTATTGCACAATGTAGCTGTCATGTGCTGCTGTAGCTGAACGTGGTTGACCACCTCCTGTCCTTCGGACAGCAGCGCCTTCGGTTCGGAACGCTCCCCATGCGCGTAAAACAAATATGTGAGCAGTACCAAACTCGTGGGCTATACTCGTCATGCTTCGTCCTTCTTCCAGTTTCCGATGATTCTGCCCCGTGTGAGCTAATCCACATGTTGTCAACAGGTCATGTTGTAATGTAGAACACCACAGTGCTTCAACTGCCTCATGCTCACGTTATAAACCTCACTGCAGTGACGTCTAACTTTTTTGTGCACGACTGGGAGACCTCTGGCAACATGCTCTCTCACTTTATTTCCACTGAGTTGTTAATATCTTATTTTATTTTATCTGTCTCGTTCTCAAGCTTTGTAGAGCTAGCTGCATTGTCATTCAAAGCACTCCAGTATAGCACCAGGTATCCTCTTGTAGACTGCCTCCATATCCTTTGTAAGACTTTTTGTTGAATATCGTTAAAGTGTTCTTTGTTATTAGAATGTAGCCTGGGATTGTACTGCAGCCATCGTCAAGATCTCAGCACGGCGTCCACAGATGTTTTCCAGTGATGGCGGGCCTCAGATGTGAGACTGAAATTGTCTGTATCGATCTTCTATACATTATTTCTCACAGCATGTTTCTTTCGTTCTATTTTTGGTACACAATAAATAAATAAATAAGTGTCCCTGGACAGGTTGAAACAGTAAATAAATAAAAAATGTTCGTCGGCGGGTTGACAGTAAGTAAATAAATAAGTGTTATTGGGCACCTGGAAGTAGTTGATTTAGTAATTTGAAGACTGTTTGCGAGTGTATTTAAAAGTTAAGAGTGTATATGAGCCTGACACCTAACCTAACGTTTTATATAGGATGAGCAGTGAAGAAGAATGGACCTAGTTTCCAGGAAAATTACAAACACCACTGTTCATGGATTACTTGGAAACTGTTGTGTGCCTACAGGTTCTCCTCGTGTGTAACTACAAGGAGAAATAGGGTCAGAGTAACCATGGTAGCACGTGAGTCATATTGTTCCCCATTTCTCATATGAGAAGAAAGCTCGAAGTTGGAGAGTAGAGTGTCAAGGCCCCTCCACCATTTCCCTATAGTACTGTAGAAACTTTCGCCGCGTTCTTCACAGACCGATCTCTGATTTTGGTGTAAAAGTTGTACATATTTGTCAAAGACAGCTGTGTGTAAAGGGTCACCAGGTAAATGACTTGGAGTTTGGCTAACATGAGACTTTTCGTTTTCAAAAACTTTGAAGTCCACGCCTATCAGTTTATTTACAGAACCTAATCCATGAAGTATCTGGGAAGTCGGCTTGCCGTTCACATTGAGGTCATTAGAGTGCGGCGTATTTTTCTGGTGAGCAAGGGTGGGGCCCGCATCTCGTGGTCGTGCGGTAGCGTTCTCGCTTCCCACGCCCGGGTTCGATTCCCGGCGGGGTCAGGGATTTTCTCTGCCTCGTGATGGCTGGATGTTGTGTGCTGTCCTTAGGTTAGTTAGGTTTAAGTAGTTCTAAGTTCTAGGGGACTTATGACCACAGCAATTGAGTCCCATAGTGCTCAGAGCCATTTGAGCCAGCAAGGGTGGGTGGTAGAAGGAATCGGCACAGTGTTACTCTGAAGGGGTTTACGGAAACCATGGAATACCTCTATCGGGATAATTGCACGTAGAGACAAACACTGTTCTTCCGCATAAAAGTCAAATGTCATAAAAACCCTACACCACCTCGCATCATGCGTCAGAGGTTGCTTGCAGAGACCATCAGACAGAATGTCTTCCATTAACCCCACATTCTTAAAGAGTAACTAAATTTATGACTTCATTTTCAGCGATTGACGTTTTAACTCTCCTCAACTAACGCAGTAACGTACATCGGAAGGTTACATCGTAATACTTGCTCTTTGCCTGTTTAAACTATAGATAAAACCAATTTCACGTACGTCAAACTGTAACATGTTTGTGGTTTCCTTGTTGGGAAGAGTACCTACCATTTACCTTTTTTTCCCTAGTGTTTAACAATTTTTGACAAAGCTAGTACAGAGGAACAGTTTTAATTCCCGTGGTAGTCAACTCCCACCGAGAGAAATATTTCCTTTGTGAAAATCAGATTGCTGTCACTATAATTTAATGAAAGCGCGTTGCATGTAACTGAACTGTGTACAGTTTTGATTACTTTAATTCACTAAATGGTGGGATGACTCGCTCCACAATCTACAAATCGTTAATTAATCCTTCGAACTCTGTTATCATCCTGCGGTAGACTATTGATCTGTCCATGCGAATATTTTCCTTCTTGAAATTATATATTTTATAGTGTGTTTCTTGTAATACCTTCATGCAAGTGAGTTTAACCTCAGACGCGGGCTGATCCCTTGCTAATTTCACTTAAGGGGGAAGTACATAAGTTCGATGTCCTAAAGCCGAATAAAAGTGATTTTAAGGTACAGAGACATGCTTGTAGAACATCGTTAGGGTTAAAAAGTAAAGAGTCAGCTGTGAAACCTAATATTTTCCCATTTGACGTGATTATGGTTGCGAAACACGTACCATGAGAAGGAAAGATATCAGCAAAATTCAAGCATTTAAGATGAAGTTTGTTCGTAGAATAGTCGGAAAAACACTGAGGGATAGAATACAAAATGTGGAAATGCGAAAACAGGCCCAAGTTGTCAGGCATCTAGACAAAAGAATCTTACAACATGTGATATGTTACGGACATGTGACACATTAATTCCAACAGGCTAGCAAGAGTAGTGGACGATTTAAAGACCACGAGAAAGACCAAGCCTCAGTTACAAATGGGCAGTGAAATCTAGCATCGAACAGAGGGCATACCTGGGACACGATCGAAGATGGAGAGCAGTTTAAGAATCGTAATTGTTGAAGAAGTGTCGTTTGCTGACCCATCCAATAAGATGGACCAACGTGTTATTATGCTGTTGGTGACAACGACGACAATGGTGACGACGACGACGACAATGGTGACGACGACGACGACGACGACGACAATGGTGACGACGATGACGGTATAGGTCTTTTTTCCTCACTCTTCGGTACATGGTCCTATTAACGTAACGGTGTTTTAAGCACTTCATTGAAATTCCACATTTATATTTCAGTGAGAAATTAGGGATGAAAGTAAAACAAAGATAATTGATTTTTCTTTTCGGAATATCTGGGACATATGACTCATATGGATTCCGTCACAAATTTATTTCAATCAAGTATTTAGCCTTTCTCCAAATAACTCATTCATAACGCTTTGAGTCTGCTATTCATAACTGTCTGTTGCGCGGCTTCGTTTCTTTAGTTGCTTGTCTTTCCATAATTACCATCGTTAAGCTTCGAAAATCGATTGTATGCAAAAGCACGATAAGACGTATAATCTCAGTAAATTTCGCACAATCTCATCCGAGGCTGATACCTCAGGTCAGACCGGCTTTTCGCCATGTTGACCAGTGTTGTACTCCTGTAAAGTTCGCACGTGATGTCGCCTTTTCGTTCTGACTGTGCCGCAAGTTCTGGAAGAGATGGTGCTTTTGTTTCACAATTGAACGCTTGACCAGTTGCTGTTCAAACAGTACGGAACGAGTTCCACGCTCGGCACATTTTCTGCTTTGCTGTTTTCCGCTATCTTGTCGTCGTGAACGAGCCTGACGTACCACGATGTAACTGCCTGTTGTCAAGTACAGTAGCTGATAACGGAAGTAGTAGTTCCAGCTTGAAATTCACTTTCCACGTTGTACGCCTGTGGTACTACGTGAAGCAAAACTTTCTCAAGTTGACTTCATCTACATCTATATGACTTCACACGTAAGTGCCTGTCACAGGGTTCTTCGAAACACATGCAGTCTATTTCTCTACCGTTCCACTCTAACAGCGCCTGGGAAGAATGAACACTTTAAAAGCTTTCTGTATGAGCTCTGGTTTCTGTTATTTTATTTCTCCCTATGTAGGTCGGCGACAATAAAATATTTTCACATTATCATATCCGTGACGCTCTCTGCCCATTTCCCTATAATACAAAACGAGCCGGCATTCTTTGAATTTTTTAGATGTCGTCCGTCAGTCCTATCTGGTAAGGGTACAATGCAGCGTAGCATAACTAGCAAAGGACGACCAAGCGCAATGTAGGCAGTCTCTTTTGTACACCTGTTACATCCTCTAAGCGTTCTGTCAATAAAACGAAGTCTTTGGTTTGCCTTTCCCACAACATTATTTATGTGGTCGTTCAAACTGAAATTGTTCGTAATTCTTAATACTAGTATTTAGTCGAACTGACAGCCTTTACATTTGTGTGATTCATCACATAACCGAAATTTAACGGTTTCCTTTTAGTACTCATGTGGATGACCTCACACTTTTCCTTAGTGAGAGACAACTGCTGTTTCTCGCACCATACACATATGGAGTCTAAGTCATTTTGCAATTAGTTTTGATCATCTGATGACCTCGCTAGACTGAAAATGACATCATCATCTGCAAGCAATCTAAAAGGGCTGCTCAGATTGTCCCCTAAATCGTTAATGCAAATTAGGAACAACAGAGGGCCTGAACACATCCCTGGGGAACGCTGACTATAACTTCAGTTTTACTCCATGATTTTCCGTCAATTACTACCTGCCTTTCTTTTAAGGATGTGTTAGAATTATTGAGTTTTAAATAACTTGTATTGCATACAGGCCCACAACTGCCTGAAACTTCTTATATTCCCGATTCTCTTGAAAATTTCTGCTATGAAACTTCCCCTGTGGCACTTTGAGATTTTAGATCTTTTGATTTTAACTATAAATATTTCGTTCCCCTTGAGACAGGCAACCTAACTTATTTAATCTGCACCACGTCAGTGTAAGAAGGGTTGCCTATCTTAAGGTGCATAAATATTTTCTGGACCAGTTTTCTTTTGCATACTCTGTAGAAAGCGAGCGGACCGCTGTGAATACCTTCGGTCAATACTTGTCGCAGCAACAGCGTAGCTTTGGACGTTGGCAATTAATTGAAATTAGATTATAAGTGGATTGTTGTGCAGTGCAGAAAGAGTGAGGTGTGGCGTGTGTTGCAGTGGTGCAGGGGGAGGGCGCGGCGTGGCGCGAGGCGGCCGCCGGCGCGCTGGTGGCGCTGCCCGGCGTGCAGGCGCGCTCGCTGGCGCTGGTGCTGCGGCTGTGCGCGCCGCCCGGCTCGGGCCCCGCGCGCCAGCACGCCGCCTCGTGCCGCCACCTGCCGCCCGCGGCCGCGCTCGCGCCGCTGCTCATCCGCGGGGAGCCGGGCCACGAGCCGGCCGCCGCCGCGCTGCTCGCCGCGCTCGCCAGGGACCTCACCGACAACAGGTCAGTCGGCGGCGCGTCTGCCTTCACTTCCGCAGCGACACGTAGTTCGTCATCTCATTCCGCATGCCTGCGCAGATCTTAAGGCTGCGTTCACACTGCCGGCCGGGCCGGGCCGGGCTGACGCGTACTGTCTCGGCTCGTGCCTAGCCAGCTCAGGCCGACGTGTAGGGCATTCACACTGCGCGCCGCGCCGAGCCGGGTCGGCGGAATGGGGGAAAATCCACTTCTCCGATTTTCATGTTCTAAAAATTCTTAGAGGTATATAAGACTGCGCCACATCGTTTTATGAACTCATTTTTTCCTTAAAAGCGTAACTTACGTCGTGAAAAAAGAAAAAGTCTACTTTTCGTTTCGCGTGATTTCTTAGTTTCGTAACGCTTCCCAGCCGATTTTGAAGAAATTATGCGGCTAAAAAATCTGATTTTTGTACACGTGCTAGTGTAACTTCTTAGCTTCGTATTGAATCATTTATCTTTTCATATTTCTTAACAGTCATTGTGAAATGATGCTATTTGTCAACGTTGTGCACTTGATTTACAAATCTTGTAGTGAAAAAGTTATGTAGCGGGTAGCTTACTGTTAGATCCGTTTTAGACCATACATTGCTGCGAATGAAATGTAGCTAAAAGTACCAAAAAGTTTTTGAAATGTTAATGACACTGATATCTGTCTCTGGTCACAAGTAATGCGAGATATTCAGTGGCGTCAGTGCCGCGTCCGCAAGCCACGGAGTTCGAGCGGTTACAGCTTGGTTTAATGTAGTCATATAATGCAGGACAGAAAAAAACTAATTACTAGTGATCAGTGGTGTAAAACTAATCACAAAAACAAACTGGAGATTTGTGATACGTTTACTGCAGAAACTGAAGCGCAATTCCGTAGTCTCGTTGTCTACTTTGACAGAAAAAAAAATATGGAGAGTTAATGAAACTACTGTAGATCGACACAGATGTGCGTTTCATTGTTCTTCATTATTTTTTTCCTTCCTTGGCGGGCTGCGCTGCACCGTCAAGGTAATCCCTACTCTTTGGCTAAATGGCTGCTAGTTGCCGAAAGCCAGATAGATAAATTAAAAAAAATCCCCACCCTTCGACAGCTGACAAGCAAGTCACTAGAAAACGCAGCTGCTGTCAACAGTTGCTCGCCTTTGGCTAGTCTGTGCTGTCGTGTAGAACAATGTCTTCACTCTTTTATTGGTATTGTTTTGACTCTGCAGTAACTCGTCGAGTTTTGAAGTACAGAAGAACTAGGAGGTTATGGATTCATCCCATAAATAGCGACAGACATTTAGGAGAGTTTTTTTCTTTACATGAAGAACTTAAAAACTATCCTGAAAAATTTTATTCATATTACAGAATGAATCATAATACATTTCAGTATGTGCTGCAGAACATTCAAGACAAAATTTCGAAACAGAACACAAATTTTCGCAGAAGTATAACAGCAGAAGAAAAATTGTGTATAACGATAAGGTAAGATTCGTTAGTACACACTTTTTGGTTTGCAGTAGAACTTTGTGCAGCATTCACTACCTCCAATTAATTGTAGTCATGCTTTTGTATTTTAAATTTCACAAACGCTTACCTCTGAGGGGAAGAGAGTTTATGGGACTCCAGAGAATCATCAGTAAGTAATTAGCTTCGTCATTTTGGGTAATGTCTTGCTGTGCCTTCAACGAAGAATCGCAGATACACTCCTTCAGAATTTTCCAACTTTTTCTTCGTTTTTCTTCATGATGCAGCGCTTGGCAGTGGCGATGGTTCATCATGTGGAGCCACTGATGACCTCACAGAATTCTTTTCATTACCTTGTAAGATAGACAGACTGATATGCCCTTTGACTCAGTGGTTCTATTTCCACTGGTAAGGAACTGTGCATAGCTCTTGGAACCTAGGAAAATCATATGACAGAACAAAGCCCGAGTGGAATTGCATTTTAATATACTATTCCCTGGATCACATGACCTTATTTTGCCAAGTTATACAAGTTATTCTCTGTAACTGTCTCTCAGGTCTTTGCATTTCGATTTCATTATTTTAATTGAAATAATATAGAAGGATGCAAGAAAATGTCTCTTTAATTATTTATTGTTGTATAACTATGAAATGACATGGACTAAGTAAATATCTATTGTGCAAACAAAACTGTAAAAACTTCGCCCAACACCACACTTGAGTAACACATTTTACGATTTTTTTTCTCAGGTATCTGTCCACTGGCATCTCCTTTCATGCACTGGCATCGTCATTCCGATTAGGAGTGTCCACCGTATCAGTGTTGGTGAAAGACGTTTGTATGGCCATATGGGAGTCACTTGCTCCCATTCATTTACCAACGCCAACTGTTTCTCGATTTAAAGAAATTGCCAGTGAAATGCATACGAGATGGGGATTTCCAAACTGTGTTGGATGTATAGACGGGAAGCACATACGTGTCCAATGTCCTAAACTTTCTGGCAGCATGTTTTACAATTACAAACAGTATTATTCGATTGTACTCCAAGCAGTTGCTGATGCAAATTACAAATTTATAGCTGTGGATGTTGGTGCCTACGGTAAACAGTCTGATGCAGGTGTGTTTAAAGAAAGTATGTTATATAAGAAACTTACAAATGGGGAGCTGTTATTACCGCCACCAACAAGACTTGAAGGAATGTGTCAGGAACTACCGTACGTCATTTTGGGAGATGAAGCTTACCCCTTATTAGAGAATTTGATGAGACCTTTTCCTCGGAGAAATTTGGACAACGAGAAGATTCTATACAATGATATGCATTCCAGAGCAAGAAAAGTTGTTGAATGTGCATTTGGTATAATGACCAATAAATGGAGACTACTGAGGAAGGAAATTGAAACATCCGTTGACGTAGCTGATCACATAGTCAAGTGCATTTGTCTACTTCATAATATTGTCATTGACAGAGAAGGATGCAATGTTGAAGCTGAAAAGTTTTGTAACAATGCTGATATGCAGACAGCTGGTGCCACATTCAACAGAAATTCCACATTACGTTCGAAAACTGTCAGGAACACTTTTGTTGAATATTTCGTTAAAAATGCAACTTAAAATAATTAAAAAACCTCTCAAATAAATTTTGGAATTGAAAGTACTTTGCTATTTACTGTATTTTCTTGTATCTCATTTCACTGTAAATAAAACAAATAAAATTATAAAGGAAAATAATTTATATTTGTGCGTACTATCTGAAACACACTCCTTGGCTACTTCGTTCCATAATCTGGAAACTGCATCATTACTGTCATACTAGCCGAAATTCTGATACCAAATTGATGGACACAAGTTAATGTCATGTATATGTTATTCTGCATCCATTAAAGTAAGAACATCGCAAAAAGATGTCACAGACAACAGCTTATAGTAACGTGCCACAACATGACTTTACAATGCATTGTCATCTGGTAGGGACACATTTCCGTCCCTCAGTGACACTCATATCTGCCTCCGTTTACAAGTAAATGCGAACTATTCAGTGGCGGCAATGCCACGATCGCTGGCAAGCTATTGTTGTAAATGCATGTAAATACGGTAGATTAAATAAATGAAATAAAAGTAATTTCGCATGTACCATCATAATAAACGTAATTTTTCCTCACTGATTGTGAAATGTGAGGTAACATCTTAAAATAAAAGACGTGTGCAGTCACACTTGTGAAGAAAGCAGAAGGCAGACGTGTGATGCGTGTACTGCAGAAGCTGTAGTGCTGCTCCACAGGCTCGCGCCTGCGGTCGGCTCGCGCCGGCAATATTAAACACTCGGAATGTCGTCGGCTCGGCTCCGGGAGGCTCACGCCGTGTCGGCGCGGCCCGGCCGCCAGTGTGAACACCGCAATTCAAAACCATGTGTTTGATATCGAAGCGGGCGGCGGCCCGGCCAGGCTCGGCTCGGCCCGGCCGGCAGTGTGAACGCAGCCTAAGAAGGCGACGCCTGAAGACACAGCCCATCTATTCGGATCATTTTTGGTATGTCGCTTGTCTACATACGAGGGTTGCCCAGAAAGGAACGCACCGCATTTTTTTTCTCAGCCGAAAACAATGCTACAATGCAGAACATCACGTACGTATTACACACATCAAAAAATGTTTTGCATTACCCCGGTTCCCGTAACTCCTGAAGATAGACGTTGACTTCGCATACCACAGACACAGTCCCTTTGACTGTTCAGAGATGCCACAATTCCCGCCCAAAGATGTAAACAACCACACACGAGCAGCGCCGACAGTCGACCAGTTCCAGTCATTCTACCAGGAAGGAGGTACACGGATCGTGTTGTCTGTAGTTCCTCCAGACCTAGACAGTCAATACCGCGGTTCGATTGCGTCCGCATTGTTAGTTTGTGTCAGGAGGGGTCCCAACAAGGCAACTGTCCAGGCGTCTCTGAGTGAACCAAAGCGATGATGTTCGGGCATGGAGGAGATACAGAGAAACAGGAACTGTCGATGACATGCCTCACTCAGGCCGCCCAAGGGCTACTACTGCAGTGGATGACCGCTACCTACGGATTATGGCTCGAAGGAACCCTGACAGCAACGCCACCATGTTGAATGATGCTTTTCATCCAGCCACGGGACGTCGTGTTACGACGCAAACTGTGCGCAGTAGGCTGCATGATCCGCAACTTCACTCTCGACGCCCATTGTGAGGCCCATCTTTGCAACCGTGACACCATGCAGCGCGGTACAGATGGGGCCGAAAATATGGCGAATGGATCGCTCAGGATTGACATCACGATCTCTTCATTGATGAGTGTCGCATATGCCTTCAATCAGACAATCGTCGGAGACATGTTTGGAGGCAAACCGGTCAGGCTGAACGCCTTAGACACACTGTCCAGTGACTGCAGCAAGGTGGACGTTCCCTGCTGTTTTGGGGTAGCATTATGTGGCGCCAACGTACACCACTGGTGGTCATGGACAGCGCTGAAACGGCTGTATGATATGTGAATACAATCCTCCGACCTAAAGTGCAACCATATCGGCAGCATATTGGCGAGGCATTCGTCTTCATGGACGACAATTCGCGCCCCCATCGTGCACATCGTGTGAGTGACTTCCTTCACGATAATGACAGTAGTAGAACAAAGCTGTTTGTGAGGCATTTTGTTAGTGTGGGTCGCCTACATCAGGGACAGGTTTGCCCCTGAGTACATACCTTCCCCTGATGTAGGCAACACACACTAACAAGACGTGCCCCAAACAGCTTTGTTCTACTACTAATGATATCGCTCGACTAGAGTGGCCAGCATGTTCTCTAGACGTGAACCCTATCGGACATTCCTGGCACAGATTGAAAAGGGCGTTTATGTATGACGTGACTTACCAACCACTCTGACACGTCTGCACTGAATCGGCGTTGAGGAGTGGGACAATCTGGACCAACAGTGCCTCGATGAACTTGTGGATTGTATACCACGACAAATACAGGCATGCATCAATGTAAGAGGACGTGCTACTGGATATTATTAGAGGTACCAGTGTGTACAGCAAATCTGCACCACCGCCTCTGAAGGTCTCGTTGTATGATGGTACAACATGCAATGTGTGATTTTCATGAGCAATAAAAAGGGCGGAAGTGATGTTTATGTTACTATCTGTTCCAGTTTTCTGTACAGGTTCCGGAACTCTCGGAACAGAGCTGATGCAAAACTTTTTTGGATGTGTGTATTTGAAGCCTCCGACAGATAGCGTAGCTGCAGGACAGTTTCAAGCAACGTCCCGCCATTAAGTTTCTCACTGTAGAGGAAGAAACTGTGGGGAACATTCACAAACGGTTGTGCAAAGCCTGTCGAACATCTGTTATCGACAGAAGTACAGTTATTCGCTGGGCACAGAGGGTAAGGTTGTGAGAAGGCGGTTCGGCGTAGTTGTACGATTTGCAGCGGTCGGAGAGACCATCGGCGGCTGTCACACCTGACAGTCGCAGCGAGCTGATGTCATTCGCAAGGACAAACGCATTACAATTCGGCAGTTTTTCTTTTATTGTGCTGCATCTGTCAATCGACAAAGAAATGTGGGTTATCCACACTCTTGGATATTCAAAAGTGTGTACAAGAAAGATGGGTCCCGCGGTGTCTAACAGTGGATCATAAATCGCACAGAAAAAACGTTTGTATTCATTTGTTGCAGCGTTTTGAAGCTGACGGGGAGGCCTTCTTGTCCCGGATTGTGACAGGTGATGCAACCGGGGTTCACCATTTTGATCCCGAAACAAAACGACAGTTGATGGAACGGCGTCGTTCCCACTCCCCACAGAAGAAAAAATTCAAAGCAACTGCTTCCGCCGGAAAGGTCATGATCACCGTGTTCTAGGACTGAGAAGGTGTGATCCTCATTGATGTGATACCAAGAGGGGGCACCATTAATTGAGAAGCATATGTCAACTCTAACAAAACTCAAGAAGCTCTTCTGGCGACTTCGGCGCCACAGCAAGCGAGGAAATGTTTTGCTGTAATACGATAATGCTCGGCGCCACTCAAGCATGGACTGCTGAACACATCGCAAACCAGGGTTGTGCAGTCTTACCCCAGCCACCCTACAGCCCTGACCTAGCCCCCTCGCACTTCTACTTGTATGGGCCATTAACGGATGCCATTTATGGAAGACATTTTGACGACTATGAGGAAGTGATTCACACAGTGAAGCATTGGCTCCGCCACCAGGACTAGGATTGCTACCGACAGGGCATACACGCCCTTTTTTCGCACTAAAGGAAAGCCATAGAAGGAGATGGACATTACTTAGGAATGTAGGTTGTGTCGATAAAACACCATTCTTTTGTGTGTGTAGTTCTCATTATGTTCAATAAATAATTGTTGAAGAAAAAAAATGCGGTGCATTACTTTCTGAGCAACCCCCGTAAAATGGCCTCTTAAAAGGAACCCCCCCCCACCCCCCACCCCCCACCCCCTCCCCACACACACACTCACTCTTGTTGTCGGGCAGTCGCTTGGGTATGACCGCTATATAGCCGATTCTCATTTTATCTGCCCTCACCACCACTTCACCTGACCCCCACCATCATTGCACTCAACAAACTGCGCCGCTTACAGCACTGTCGTCCAACGCAATCGTCCAACAAAAATTCGTCGTTCGCCACTGAGGCGCTGTAATCGCTGTATAAAGTCGATCGGGACGTGTGTAGGCTGCACAAGAAATGAGTCGGTTTGTTGGTGCATGCATATTGTCGTTCAGGTATTTTACCTCACTACATCCTACATTTAAGAATCATCATAATCATCATTTAAGACTGATTATGCCTTTCAGCGTTCAGTCTGGAGCATAGCCCCCCTTATACAGTCCCTCCATGATCCCCTATTCAGTGCTAACATTGGTGCCTCTTCTGATGTTAAACCTATTACTTCAAAATCATTCTTAACCGAATCCAGGTACCTTCTCCTCGGTCTGCCCCGACTCATCCTACCCTCTACTGCTGAATCCATGAGTCTCTTGGGTAACCTTGCTTCTCCCATGCGTGTAACATGACCCCACCATCTAAGCCTGTTCGCCCTGACTGCAAAATCTATAGAGTTCATTCCCAGTTTTTCTTTGATTTCCTCATTGTGGACACCCTCCTGCCATTGTTCCCATCTACTAGTACCTGCAATCATCCTAGCTACTTTCATATCCGTAACCTCAACCTTGTTGATAAGGTAACCTGAATCCACCCATCTTTCGCTCCCATACAACAAAGTTGGTCGAAAGATTGAACGGTGCACAGATAACTTCTTGCAGAAGAGAGTAGATCGTAGCTGAGCGCTCACTGCATTAGCTTTGCTACACCTCGCTTCCAGTTCTTTCACTATGTTGCCATCCTGTGAGAATATGCATCCCAAGTACTTGAAACTGTCCACCTGTTCTAACTTTGTTCATCCTATTTGGCCCTCAATCCGTTTATATTTCTTTCCCACTGACATTACTTTCGTTTTGGAGATGCTAATCTTCATACCATAGTCCTTACATTTCTGATCTAGCTCTGAAATATTACTTTGCAAACTTTCAATCGAATCTGCCATCACAACTAAGTCATCCGCATATGCAAGACTGCTTATTTTGTGTTCACATATCTTAATCTCACCCAGCCAGTCTATTGTTTTAACATATGATCCATAAATAATATGAACAACAGTGGAGACAGGTTGCAGCCTTGTCTTACCCCTGAAACTACTCTGAACCATGAACTCAATTTACCGTCAACTCTAACTGCTGCCTGAGTATCCATGTAAAGACCTTTAATTGCTTGCAAAAGTTTGCCTCCTATTCCATAATTTTGTAGAACAGACAATAACTTCCTCCTAGGAACCCGGTCATATGCCTTTTCTAGATCTATAAAGCATAGATACAATTCCCTGTTCCACTCATAACACTTCTCCATTATTTGCCGTAAGCTAAAGATCTGGTCCTGACAACCTCTAAGAGGCCTAAACCCACACTGATTTTCATCCAATTGGTCCTCAACTAATACTCGCACTTTCCTTTCAACAATACCTGAGAAGATTTTACCCACAACGCTGATTAAAGAGAGACCTCTGTAGTTGCTACAATCTTTTCTGTTTCCATGTTTAAAGATTGGCGTGATTACTGCTTTTGTCCAGTCTGATGGACCCTGTCCCGACTCCCAGGCCATTTCAATTATCCTGTGTAGCCATTTAAGACCTGACATTCCACTGTATTTGATGAGTTCCGACTTAATATCATCCACCCCAGCCGCTTTATTGCACTGCAATCTATTGACCATTTTTTCCACTTCCTCAAATGTGATCCTATTTCCATCATCATTCCTATCCCATTCTACCTCGAAATCTGAAACATTACTGATCGCATTTTCACCTACATTGAGCAACTCTTCAAAATATTCCCTCCATCTGCCCAAGGCATCCACAGGATTCACCAGCAGTTTTCCTGACCTGTCCAAAATACTTGTCATTTCCTTCTTACCTCCCTTTCGAAGACTGCTAATTACACTCCAGAATGGTTTTCCAGCAGCTTGACCCATAGTCTCCAACGTGTTTCCAAAGTCTTCCCACGATTTCTTCTTGGATGCTGCAACTATCTCTTTGGCTTTGTTTCTTTCTTCAACATAACTTTCTCTGTCTACCTGGGTTCTGGTATGTAGCCATTTTTGATACGCCTTCTTTTTCCTTTTACAGGCTGCCTTGACTGTGTCACTCCACCAAGCTGTTTGCTTCATCCTGCTTTTACACATTACTGTTCCACGACATTCTTTAGCCACTTCTAGTACTGTGTCCCTGTACCTTGTCTATTCCTTTTCCAATGACTGTAATTGACTACATTCAACTAACTGGTACCTTTCTGAGATCGCTGTTATGTACTTGTGCCTGATTTCCTTATCCTGAAGTTTCTCCACTCTTATCCTCCTACATATGGACCTGACCTCCTGCACTTTCGGCCTCACAATCCCAATTTCACTGCAGATTAAATAATGATCAGTGTCATCAAAGAATCCCCTGAATACACGTGTGTCCCTCACAGCCTTCCTGAATTCCTGATCTGTTATTATATAGTCAATGACAGATCTGGTTCCCCTGCCTTCCCAAGTATACCGGTGAATGTTCTTATGTTTAAAAAAGGAGTTTGTGATTACTAAGCCCATACTGGCACAGAAATCGAAGAGTTGTTTCCCGTTCCTGTTGGCCTCCATATCCTCTCCAAATTTACCCATAACCTTTTCATACCCTTCTGTTCGATTTCCAATCCTGGCGTTAAAATCACCCATGAGCAGAACACTGTCCTTGTCCTTTACTCTAACAACTACATCACTGAGTGCCTCATAAAAACTATCCATCTTATCTTGATCTGCCCCTTCACAATGTGAATATACTGACACAATCCTAATTTTCTTGCTAGACACTGTCAAATCTATCCACATCAGTCGTTCGTTTACATACCTTATTGCAACTACGCTGGGTTCCATTTCTTTCCTGATGTAAAGCCCTACACCCCATTGTGCTATTCCTGCTTTGACTCCTGACAGGTAGACCTTGTATTCTCCCACTTCCTCTTCTTTCTCACCCCTTACCCGAATCTCACTAACAGCTAAAACGTCCAGCCCCATCTTACTTGCAGCCTCTGCCAGCTCTACCTTCTTCCCAGAGTAGCCCCCATTGATATTAATAGCTCCCCATCTCATTACCATTTGTTTGCCAAGTCGTATCTTAGGAGTCCCTGGTTTGTCAGTTAGAGGTGGGACTCCGTCACCTCCAAAGGTCCGAGGCATTTTGCTCTGATTGTTGCCAGCATCATATTTAAAGTACCAGGGAAGCAGGTTGCTAGCCTTACTTGCCCCGAGTCCCATTGTGTTTTACCCCTAACGGCTGAGGGACTAACCGGTGGATTTGGTAGTCTTTGCCGTATGAGCACAAAGGTGACCACGACTCAGAATATGTCCGACTCAGAATATGCCCAGCCTTATTCCAAAGTAACTGGTATCCCGACTGTCGGGACCACTTACTTGGCCACTCATACGTTGCCCGTGGTTCATGAACTAGGACATGACTACAGGAATCCACACCATGAACCACTAAATTTAAGAATGCCACTCCTAAAACCTTGTGATGCGCGACCTATTCAAAATTGACGGAACCGGTAGATACTTGAAAACGGAACATTTTTCATCGTCATGTATAGCGTCTGAAACGCATATTTTGCGATAAATCGAGAATACAGACTTTTACGAATGTTCCGCAGTTTTATTTTCTTACGGGCTTTTCTTTTTGTCGAAATGTGTGGGAATAGGTTGATTAATACGATGAATAAATCAGTAAGGAATGATAAAAGTACATAAATAAATGTCTGAAACTATTTGCATTAGTAGAAAAATTGAATCCCGCTAGGCAACGGCGGCCATACTTGGATTAGTAAGGTAAAGTGAAGTTGCGCGCTCTCGCCCTGATGGGACAACGGCACCCAACAGACAGCTATGTCATGCTCAGCCAGTGGCGTCCTTCCTTCATTTCCGGTGGTGCATAAGCGATATACGCGAACCAAAATGGTTTGCTGTGTCTGAGGCCTTTCCCTTGTTACCTTCGATGGTTGCCAGGTAAGTGAAGTAAGCACTGGGTTACCGCCACGAAGTCAAAAAATGTGCATCGAAGACTTTATTGAAAGATACTGCGGTGAAATGATCTTCCAGGTTTTCTCGGAGTAAATGTTTACTGCATGTTTTCTATTCCTCAAACGGGTTGTTCATCCAGTTCTTGGGACGATATTTCTACGAGAGACACATTCGTCTTCTCCAGGTGCAACGAGCCGGGTACAGGCAGCGAGCACTCCGCGTAACACCTGCCTTTTTCCTGTGCGGTGTGACTGAGAGAACTAGCTTCATCCTCATTGGATCATCTGAATGCTAGAAACAAAGGAAGAGTTGCCATATTCTTATCAGGCAGTGCTGAAGTTGATAATACATCAACTGGACAGGTTTACCATATCAGCAGGGGACCATGCTTGTACCACTTACTAAGCCAGTCGCCGATAAAACTGTCAGGTCGTAAGGATACAGTAAAAAAGGGTAGTACCACACTGTGAAAATGAAATAACACGTCTCTTTATGCTATTCCATAATCAGCTTTATTATTGCCAAGGTTACAAGCGTTAGAAAAACACAGATCATCTACTGCGAGAAACGTTCAGCAAGTAATCGTACACATTTTTTTTCTTCTCCAGTTTTGCTTAATAAAATTGACTTTGTCAAATATTCCCGCTTCAGCCCTTATACTGGCGGTGCTAAATGTAGCCTTCAAAATAGCATCTGTAACAGAGGTGCGAGAATCTATTGAGGAAAACCAGAGTATCGCAGATATTCATAGGCGGTTGCCGAATGTCTACGGATACCTGGCAGTGAAGAAAAGCACGGTCAGTCGTTGGTCGTGGCGTCTGTCATCATCACAACAAAGTCGCGCAAATCTGTCCGATCTTCCGCGTGCCGGGCGGTCGCACACAGCTGTGACTGCTGCAATGTTGGAACGTGCGGGCATTCTTTCGAGGTGATCGATGGATTGCAATCAAACACACCGTCGCACGACTGGACATCTCTGTTGATAGTGCTGACACACTCGTGCATCACTTGTGGTGGTCAAAGGTGTGCGCCCGCTGGTTTCCTCGCCGCCTAACAGAAGACCATAAAGAGGAACGAAGGACCATCTGTGCCGAATTGCTTGCGAGCTACGAGGCTGATAGCGAAAATTTTTTGTCGAACATCGTCATAGGCGATGAAACATGGGCTCGCCACTATGAATCGGAAACAAAACTACGATCCATAGAGTGACGCCACTCCACTTCTCCTCCGAGGAGAAAGTTCAAAACTGCATAGGACTTTTACACCCTACCGCACGGATCTCGCACCTTCCGACTTCCATCCGTTTGAACTAACGAAGTATACCCTTTGCGTGAAACACTATGTGGGTGATGGCGAGATTGTTTATGCAACATGTTGGCTCCAGTGTTGACCAGTAGTATGCGGGCATACAGGCCCTCCCAGTAAGGTGGCGTAAGGCCGTCTTACTGAACGGGGAATTATGTTCAAAAATAGGATTTTGTAGCCAAAAGAGAGCGGAATAGTATTTGTATACTGGAATCCTGAATAAAACCAACTGCAGTGGTGATAAATTCAGTTGTTGAGCTCGTCGGCGAACCGATTTTTTGCGGCGTATGGCCACATTGTCACGCACGACAGCAAGGTTTCCCTGTGTTCGAACAGAACGCGGTCGTCCTGTCTTCTTAACGTTTGAAACAGAACCCGTGGTCTCAACCTTCCAGATAAATCTCCGAATTAATGATTGGTTGGAGCAGCATTACGTCATAGTGTCACTCGTAATTCACGGAGGGTTGCCGTAGGACTTCCACAGTTTTTGTAATAACTTTTTATCAGTTGGGTACGTTGCTCAGTTGTCATCCACCCCATAAATAAACATAAAACAATAATGCTCACCACACAAAAGCTATCAGATATCAGATAACAATAACGAAAACACCCGGCTGCCAACCGTCATATGACAAAATGGCGCAAAATTCAAATTCGTCCTTACTTCCCGGACACCCGTTATAAGTTGTTAATTCAGCATCCATTCCTCGGTCTGACTTTACAACAATTGTCATTTGCATTCCTTCTCCGTTCTCCACATTTGTCAAAGAAAAGGAGCTGCTCAACCTGAAGAAGGCAACTAGGTCGATAACTGCATCGATGTGTTCAAGGAATTGAGCTGATCATTTCAAAATATGAACGACGAAGTAGACTAATGAATAAGTTAAGTTATTCAATCAGTTAAAGATGATTTATTGTTTCATTTTGAAAATTGTTTACATTAATAGAATAATAAGGTTTTTAAAAATTCGTTATCAAAATCCAAGTTGAAAGATGTTCGAAAACTTCTTCGTTCGTTCTCTCAGTATCCCGAAGACGCATTGTATGTAAATACCTTCGGGTTGTGAAAAGACGGAAAATGAAAATTCTCCTTGAACTATAGACATATTCCCTCCATAATGTTGAAGAAAGTGTGTGTAGTCCAAAAACCTCACTCCCTCGAAAAAATAAGGTATCTTGGGGCATCCTTCAGTCGTAGTTCTTCTAATGTTAGTGTAACTTGTTTCAAACTAATGGAAGGATATCTCGGGGTCGCCACGGAGCTCTGGAATTTTTCACGTTTCATTTCGCTGAGATTGTGCTGAGAGAATATACCGTAAAGGAATAAGTGAAGGGTACTACAGTACCGTGGCGTGAGCAACAGCAGCCGGATAAAAGTGTAACCTCCCGCTGCGGCATGCGATGTACACGGCTCCGTTTTGACTGCTGTCGGACAAGTGTGAAATGGGGCTTAATACCGCCTGCGAACAGCTTCCGGGTAGCGCCAACTAGTGGCAGGTACTGGTGTAGAAACGGTTCAAGAGCAGTAGCAAAAATGAGAACACAGTCCATTGCGAGTCTTGCTTAATAAACTAAACTGCCGATGCTATGACAGTTCATTTCGTTACAACTGACTCGTTGCTGCTACTGCTTTTAAACTGTTTAACGTATGACTACTTGTCACAGGCTTTATGCTTGACCGCCATTTGCTGATGGCTGGACAGCTTGGTGGGATGTCCTTGTGCACGTACCGCTTGACGGTGGCATAAAAGCCGAAATTAGTGAGTAGTGGTAAAGTAATCATGATTACAGACAGTGACGGAAATGTTGTCATTTCAGAATTTTTCTGCGACTCTAGGACCTGCTGGAAAGACTGTAAATCATGCAGTGAGGTTTTCAAATGATCATAAGATTCCCTGGAAGATAACTACGAGGAAAAAAAATCTCGTGTATAGTTGCGGCGAAAGGTAATCTTTAAACACAGGATAACTGTCTCTCGCTTGTGTAGACTTGTCACATTGTGCCACACATTAAACGCTTGGAAGTGAAGTCACATTCAGAATGCGTATAGACGCTGTTGATACGGTCTATGCAGCAGGGAAGCGCATCCCTCGTTGATTGTAGCTATCTGTCACCGTCTGTCTGCATCAGCGGTGCCTACCCTCCATGCATATATGCCTCTCTGCATGAATAGCTGTAAAAGAATCACAGCAGTTCCCTGAAGAGCGCGGTCAATATGAATAAGCGCCACGCTCAACTTCCGGCATCTAACATGCGTCCAGGTAACATCGATGCGTCGGCAAACATCGCTTTTCGACGGCACCTACGGGAAAACTGCGTCTGTTCATAGGCCTGACAGACACTGGATTTATATTTTGCTGTAGTGAGTCTTAAAATGTGCTGCTCGAGAATCGGCCGACTAGTCCTATACGTTGAAGAAGCTGAAGTGTGTTCCGGATGCATGACTGTAGGTCATGACGTGAAGCGTAACAGCCAACGCTTTGGCCGCTAACAGAGATAACTTTCATCAAAGGGAATCCTTTTAGTGTTTCGTTGCAGCTGTACGAGGAGCGTTTGAAAAGCCCGTGAAAAGTCCGAGAGATGGCACCATCGGCGCGTATCGAGATCATATTTAGTTAGTAACATCTTTGGAAAGAACGCACACCAAGTTTCAGCCATATTGGTCTATTTCCTTGTATTTGGCATTCGTGTGAATCAAGGAAGTCGAGTGATTGTCAAAAAATGGACGAAAAAGAATTTCGTGTGATGATTAAACATTACTTTATGAAAGGCAAAACGTCTCAGGAGACTAAAGAGAAGCTTGATAAGCATTACGCCGCGCGGGATTAGCCGAGCGGTCTTGGGCGCAGCAGTCATGGACAGTGCGGCTGGTCCCGGCGGAGGTTCGAGTCCTCTCTCGGGCATGGGTGTGTGTGTTAGTCCTTAGGATAATTTAGGTTAAGTAGTGTGTAAGCTAAGGGACTGATGACCTTAGCAGTTAAGTCCCATAAGATTTCACACACATTTTAACATTTTGATAAACATTACAGTGACTCTGCACTTTCGATTAGAACAGTTTATAAGTGGTTTAAAAATTTTCAGAGTGGCCATATGGGCACAAGTGATGCTGAACGTTCTGGACGCCCTGTGGAGATTACCACTCCAGAAATCGTTGATAAAGTGGCGTCAACTAAAAAGAACTTGCAATACGGCGGCCCAACTTCCCCGCATGGGGCCTCCCGGCCAACAATACCATACGATCATTTCATTCATTGATAAAATCCATGACAGAAGAGTTAAGGTACGTGAGATTGCTAGTGCTGTGGACATATCGAATGAACGGGTACATAGTATTTTGCATAAACATTTGGACATGAGAAAGCTATCTGCAAGATGGATTCCGCGATTGCTCACGCTTGACCAATAACGGAATCGTGTGACGAGTTGGAAGGATGGTTTGCAGCTGTTCAGGAAGAATCCGCAGGACTTTTTAGCGTCGTTCCGTCACTGTGGATGAAACATGGATACATCACTTTACTGCTGAGACCAAACAACAATCTAAACAATGGGTTGCGAATGGAGAATCTGCATCAAAAAAGGCGAAGACCATTCCTTCGGCCGGAAAAGTTATGGCGAGAGTCTTTTGGGATTCGCAAGGGATAATCCTCATCGACTATCTGGATAAGGGTAAAACTATTACAGGTGCATATCATTCATCGTTATTGAACCGGCGATTGC
Source organism: Schistocerca cancellata (assembly GCF_023864275.1). Lineage (NCBI taxonomy): Eukaryota > Metazoa > Arthropoda > Insecta > Orthoptera > Acrididae > Schistocerca > Schistocerca cancellata. Next base: position 192,499,253 of record NC_064634.1, read on the forward strand.
ACTGCAAAAAAGTCCTTTTCCATGCACAATGCACGAGCGCACACCCCAGCAGTTGTGGTCGCAAAATGAATGGAAATAGGATTCCAACTCGTTTCACATCCCCCCTATTCTCCAGACTTCGCTCCCGCAGGCTACTATTTGTTCCCCAATTTGAAGAAATGGCTGGCGGGACAATGTTTTTTTTTCTTTTTTTTTTCAAACGAGGAGGTGATTGCAGCAACTAATAGCTATTTTACAGACTTGGAAATTCCTAATATTCGGAAGGGATCAACAAATTAGAACAGCGTTGGACGAAGTGTATAAGTCTAAAAGGAGACTATGTCGGAAAATAAAAAAAGGTTTTCCCCAAACACGTAAGTAGTTTTTATTTTTGCACGGACTTTTCAAACGCCCCTCGTATTTAAGCTTTTGTGTGCCTATCCACATAACAGGTGTTCTTGGCGTGCTATTGATAGCGTGGTTGTGTTAAGTGTGTGATTTTAATATTTATTAATCGGCAATGACCGATAGGGGGAAGATGTTTCTAGTAACTGTACTTCACATCCGTTTCCTTCTTTGCATCTGTAAGACTACTCAGCAGTTCATCCTTCAGTGGCTTGGCAGTGTGTTCGTAGAACCACTTCCAGACTACTCGTATTTTTCGACCGTTATTTCCCTTAACAATCTGTACTTAAACAGATTCAAATTCTGGTTCGGCCACTTTGTTTTTATATTTTCTTGCTTTCGATAAACTACATTAGGTGAAAACCGGGTGGATCTCTCTCTCTCTCTCTCTCTCTCTCTCTCTCTCTCTCTCTCTCTCTCTGTTAGGCCACATCGGTCATTCTCACACATATCTCCAACTGAGCGATTGCTGTGTCAGTGATTGTAGTGTGATCGGCACAATATTTAAGTCCAGCCCTTAATTCTTTCTTCACTGCCTTACAAACGTAGATTACACCAGAATCAATTTTTGTACATTCAATTTTGTATACCAAATTGCAGTGTCATCTAGTTATGTATTCATACTGTTTCACAGACTTCATGGCCTGGGCGAACTACTGTAGATCTCAGCACTTTCTACCAGAACCCACGTACCCAGTTATGGGCTACACTAATGACCAGTTATAACATTAAATAATTATTGAACTCATCAGGCATGACGATACGCGATAGCAACGACCCTCATTTGCGTTCGGCGTGAAAGGCGTCAGTAGAACGCGACATAGAAATGTGTGTAGTCTGTATGCCTCTTTCGCAATCGTTGACAGCTTTCCGAATCCTGGAATCGTTATTTCTTGTCAAAATAACTATTCAGTTGGCCTGACGTGACAGGGCACCCTTTCCCATGTCTTCCATGAAGTAAAACTCTCTGCCAGAAACTTGTATTAAACCCACCTCCTCCACGTGGTTAGTCAGAGACGCCGCCTGTTCAGGCACGAAATTAGCAGTCGTGATTAATGAGGAACTGAATTTTCATTTTTCCCACAACCAAGCTATTGCAGTAATATTGAGTGGACGAGGGATTGTTGTGAGAAAGTGTCTTTTTTTCTTCTTTGGTGTATCTGTATCAACTGAAGACTTCGCACCTTCCCCCCGTCCTGTGTGTCTTTCTACATCTGCTGCTCCTTTCTCCCATTTTTTGATGTCACCCAGCTTTCCAACTTCTCCTTCTCCCCCCCCCCCCCCCGCCCCCCGCCCTATCTTCCCTGCCATCTTTCTATCCCTGTCTCTTCGCTGCAGGCACTTCCTTCAAAGTATACTGTATGTACTTGTCATTTCCAATAGTTTTTCTTTCATCTTCTATTCGTAGACGTACTTCTTCATTCATGATTATGCCTCTCTATTTCAGTTTTAGCATTTTTCTCCGCAATCATATTTGAAAATATCCAAAGTATTTTTCCTCTCTTTATGACTGTCCGTGATTCGGTGCTGTACAATATCACACTGCAGACAAAATCATTCATGAATCTCGTAACTTCCATTTACCGCCACTAAACTTCCTAAGTAAGTTAAATGTTACTCCTATTTAAAGGTAATTCCTTCCAGTGATATTTTGACGGAACCTTCATGTTTACTGCTTCTCATTACTTTGCTCTTCCCTGTATTTATTCTCATTCCATATACTTTTTCTCACTTCAACCATCATCTATATGATCTGCATGTGTAATTGTATTGATACTTGCTCCTCCTATTATTATGCCTCCTTATTTCTCTCATGCCTTGTGTATTACTTTCTCACCATAAATGCTACAGAGAGAGAGAGAGAGAGAGAGAGAGAGAGAGAGAGAGAGAGAGAGAGAGTGAGAGTCTGTTGTAGACCTGCTGCACAATCTTTGTAATTGATCGAAATTAACAAAGCAATTCGTGTAAATATCCCATCATATCGGCATGTTAATAGTCTGGATTAATTAACAGTGTGGATGATGAAGTGTGCTCCGAGGAGATAAAATCTGCACAGTCACTCCCTGTCAGTATCTGTGATTTAGCCGAAACTACTGGATTAAGTCTGGAGTGCAGTACCAGAATTTATCTCTTTTCGGAGACAGACAGCTGATACCTCCTGTCCCGTTCGGAAACCTCAGCTTAATTGCGCAACCGGCTATCTGTCCCACTGAGCCTGGCGCCAGTTTTCCGACGTGCGGTTTTGACGTCGTCCTGTTTCCGTTGTGTTAGTAAGATAGGGACGAGAGAGAGAAAAATTGTCCTCCTGTGCCTCGTAAACAGAAGGCAGGTACTGAGTAGCCAAGGATCACATCCGCTGCATTCGGTCCTCCGCTGCAATCTCAGTTTGTTCAGTTCAGTTTATTTCGACCGTGTGTTAGAATGAGCGGTGTTATAGCCGTAGTAACGCTTCTTATGAGAGCTATCTGATATTCGATCCTGATGCCTCGGAAGTCGTCGTCGTTATCATCATCAATGAGGCTACATCATTTTACTGCTGTACACTGCTCGAGACCCGACGTTTCATTGGTTGCTCATGGTATACATCTATAGCGTGCGGTTAATGTCTTCGAGACAGTTGATCGAGGGGGTCGAACCGAGGCAATTGACAGAGGAGTCGAAACTCACATCTCGGCTAGACAAAGCGAACTGCCAGGCTTCTAGCTCTAGCTCTTCAAGGGCTACGCTTTCAGAAACGAGTGACAACATTGAAAAACACACATTCCTAACACTTTATCTTTAATAACAAGCACAATCGGCTCCCTACAAAACAAGAAGCGTTAGTAGTATGCCTACATAAAACAAACTGGATTACGTGGTCAGCTGTGGGGAAAGACAGGTGTGCAGTCTCCATTATTCCCATTGTTCATTGGTCGCTTCCGTAGTCTTGGAGGTGCGGTCAGTGAAATGATACTGAACTATTTTTGATGTATAAATGCAGACTGAAGCGACGAATGCAGAGTGTCGTTGTGGACAGTGAGCAAGAGACCCACTTTCGATTCCCAGCCTCGGCAAAAATTTTCATTTGTCGTTTCAGTCTGCATTTGTGCATCGTAGATGTTTAATTGAAAAGCCTTCTGGAACCATGTATTTTCCTGCTATTAAACCATTTTTTTTTATGAAATTAGTAAGGATCCCAAACATTTGAAAAGTACTTCAGAATAGGGCCGTCGCAAAACTGATACCTCCATTCCCGTAGTGCATCATGTTATCATTGTTCTTAGAAATCGAAGCTTTCCCCCGTTTTTTATGCTCGGATCACATCGCAGATGTGACAAGAATTTATCATTAACATGTACACTAGGAAAGCTTCATTATCATGGTTTTTTTTCTTCATGAGATCGGTATTTCGGTAGACCAAGTGGAAATTCTGCCTGTACCGTTCAGAATACTCTTAAAAATTACACTCCATTGATACTTTCTTACAGTCTACTGTCAGGGAACCATCTGAGAGTCATCACCACGATCATTATTAGCCATTGACTGCTATATCAAACCCTGATCTAGACTTCTAAATGCGTAACGATATTTATATATTGTATATATGCATCGCTGTGGCTCCTGTATGTTTTCTAATGTCATTAACACAGCTTTCATTAGATCGTAACCTCTGTCTCTTCTTATTTCGTGGAATTCGTGCTAAGAACATCCATTCGCCTTGCTGCATATTCCACTTACCTTCCTTTTCATTCCGACCATAACTTCGCCACTACTACACTTCGGCTCTGGCTTATTTGCTTATTTTCCCGCCTGTACTATCAGTTCCCTTCCATCTATTCCCTTGGTCAATGAGCCATCTCCAGTTTTTGATTGATTTTCACATTGAATATCAATATCTCACTGCCATAACTCAAAACGACTCGTGTAAGTTGACTAGCTGAGTACCTGGCATCGACCGGATATGTATTTATTTCAGTCTCCTGTTAGCCCATCATCTCCTTCTCCTCCCTATGTCCATCTCCTCCACCCCCTATCCTGCTGTTCCCTTTCTCTGTCATGTCCTCAACCCGGTCTAGACTCTCTCTCTCTCTCTCTCTCTCTCTCTCTCTCTCTCTCTCTCTCTCTCCTCCCCCCTCTCTCCATCTGCTCCTCCTCCCTCTCTCTGTCTGTCTCATATCCTCCTCCCCCTCCTCGCTCCACATTATCACCACAACCACAGTAGGAGGCTGATGGTTCTTAGCTCCACAGTATTTCTTTCCAGATCGCAACTTATATGCGTACCAAATTTGGTTGAAATCGTTCCGGGGATCTATGGTGACCTTGGCTTGGCGCCCCTACTCATATATCAGATATATTTAAGATACATTTAACGTATTTCACACGTATTTTAATAAATGTTTGCTTCTATCTCTAGCGAATTTCGCCCAGTAGTTTCATTTTCATACACCTCAATGTTTGACATCTCATCTCTTGAACTGTGTGTTACACAGTAATTTAATTTTGCAGATACATCCAGTGGTATATGTGTATACTGTCTGGTGCATGTGTTGCGAGTAGATTTAGTAGTAAAGAAGTAATAAATTACGAAGCCATGCTTCATGCGGCAGTTTTACTGCAAGAATATCGAAAATGTAGCAACAGATAAACTTTATTCCTTCGCACATTTTGTTTAGAACAGGTTGAAATTATTTGTTAAATTTTTTGTAGTAAGTCACTAAGTGCTCTCATTCTCAAATATCTCAAATATTGGATGAGTGAAGTATGAATACTCCGGCATCCTGGGCGAGATTGCTTTTTCACCCCCACTCCTGTGATAAGTAGGTGGTACTCACCCCCCACAGCAATTCTATCTATATGGTAAGTGATATGTGTACCAAGTTAACTGTATCAGTCCAGTGGTTCAGGAAGAGTAGTGGAACATACATCCCACCATTTTTATAACGTATCTATATTATGAACTTTCCGATTCAGACATGCGCATATCTTCGTTTTGGATACTTTTTGTTTACTATGAGCACCACTGGCAATTTTTACCTTTGTTCTTCCTGTTCTGTCCATCCAGTTGCTTTTCAACTGCCCTAAGTACAAAATCCCAGCGACTGATTGTACGACTTTGTTGTTAATTTGTACTGCTTTCTTTTCAGTGTAGTAATGTAAATTACTTTTGGTTTTAGCGTCATAGATTTCCAGCCCTGGTTTCAAACTTTTCGCATTATGTTTCTCCATCTATTTTTGAATTTTATGCGTACTAGAGGTAGGCAGTACAATGTCATCGAAAAAAAGGAAGCTGCTTCAATTATGATCTGCTAACAAGTATTCAGTCCGTGTTTTTCTAGTTTAGGAATCTGAAAATTTAAGTGGACTCCCCGAGAAGGGTTCACTGATAAGGCAATATACTAACATGTTGAAGTACGAAATGGAAGGTGCAGCAGTTGTGAATTAGTAGTTATTAGTAAACATATTGTTGAAACTGAGTCTTCAAAAACTATGATTCCGATTCTAAGTGTTAATTCCTACTCACAGTTTAGTTCTATAATTCTTTCATGACTTGGAAATGATCCATTTTTGTCGTATCAACTTCTAAAGCTAACCTGTTCGTTTGCTTGTTAGCATCTAATGTTTCCCATATTGTTGGTGATAATTTTTGTGTTTATCTATAGAGAATGCTGAAAGCTCATTTTGGGGGGGGGGGGGAGGGGGGAGTGTCTTGTCTCTCGCCTTGTGGAGAAGATCAATTACCTATAGAATTGTTCCAGTTTTGAGGAATTTTATTCCCATTCAGACATCTCGTAAATAATTCCTCCTGTTTCCATTGAAACACTGACCTGTTTAGTCGCCTTTGCTACCTTCATACCTCAGTTGACTTGAACACCTCACCTGGCAGTACTTGGGGAACGTCTTTCCTTTCATATTTTCCTTGGGGCACAACCTACGTTTCCTTTGTTTGTAATCAACTCGAGCCGACTAACGCGGTGTTTTTGTTTGTGCCCCATCATTAATTCATTGATGCATTCCAGTATTTGCCAACCTATTATTATCAATGGTAATAGTCGCATTATATGGAACATCCATTGTATATCTTGGTGGGCAGAATCGAACTGTGTCAGTAAATTCCTATGCTTCGTCTGTGAAGAGAGTCATTAATGCTCGTACGAAAGTTTCTCTGTTTCAAATAACTTTGTTGGATCGTTGCTATGAAACAAGACGCCCCACCGAAAGGGTGGACACACGATTTGAAGATGGGCGATGCACGGGATTGATAACGAAGAAGATGACGGGTAAGCGAGCTGTTGATTATTTTCTGAGCTGAGCAAGTGGAAGGGAACTTTGTCTTGTACTAGTGCTTATGAAGACCGTGATATTAAGTGCGTTTGCTCATTTACAAGCAGATGATTCGGTAGAGAATTTTCGAGAGCTGCTTTCGAGCAGAGTGATGTATACAAATGCAAAGATCTCAGTCTAAGGGACCATGGGTAACGTTAGTAAAAATAACTGGTATCAGGAGTCACAGGGTTATTTGGTAAGCGTGATAGTGTTACGGAGATGTTTAGCAAACTCAAGTGGCAGACTCTGCAAGAGAGGCGCTCTGCATCGCGGTGTAGCTTACTGTCCAGGTTTCGAGATGGTGCGTTTCTGAATGAGGTATCGAATATATTGCTTCCCCGTACGTATACCTTCCGAGGAGATCACGAATGTAAAATTAGAGACATTCGAGCACACGGAGGCTTTCCGGCAGGCGTTCTTCCCGCGAACCATACGCGACTGGAACAGGAAAGGGAGGTAATGACAGTGGCACGTAAAGTGCCCTCCGCCACACACCGTTGGATGGCTTGCGGAGTATAAATGTAGATGTAGAAGTCACTGAGCAACCGGAAGCAACTCTTTCGGATACCGCAGTCCGACTCGAACTTCACAAATTTAAACGCTCCTCGTCACATTGCTATCAAGAAACTCTATTGCTGCTGTAAATACTTTTGCTCAATGCAAATAGCCTGTAATCTTGAAATTGTGTATTTTTCGATATTCTAGACTATCGATGATTGGAAGAGTACAGTATTAACTGGATACCATCTTGCACTTTGTTTTCAACAACAGAAGCACTTCGTGTGTAGCACGCGGGACGCTAGAAGAAACGTTTGCATTTTAGACTCTGTTTATACCATTAAACTTGGACATGACTGTGAATCGATTCGGTGTCATTCGCTTTGTTCCATTATGACCATTTACGGGTAAGTATTGTGTAAACATTCTGGATGGACAAGTTTATGTAAAACGTATAAGATTATTGTTGTTTTCAGTTTGAAGGCTGGTTTGATGCAGATCTCCACGTTAGTTTCTCTTGTGCAACGCTTATTATGTCTGCAGCCTGCAACAGTATCAACGTCTCTAGAGTCTTTACCCCCCAAAACTTGCCTCCATTACGAACTGCACGATTCCTGGATGCTCCAGGTTCAAATGTTTCTAAGCTCCATGAGACTTCACATCTGAGGTCATCAGTCCCCTAGACTTAGAACTACTTAAACTTATCTAACCTAAGGACATCACACACATCCATGTCCGAGGCTGGATTCGAACCTGCGACCGTAGCAGCAGCGCGGTTCCGGACTGAAGCGCCTAGAACCGCTCGGCCACAACGGCCGGTCGATGCCCCAGGAAGTGTCCTATCAATCGAGCCCATCTTTCAATCACTTAATATCTTCTTTTGGCCAATTTGTGCACACATTTCCTTTTCCCCACTTCAGTTCAGTACATCTCCGTTAGTTGCCCCTAATCTCCAGCATTCTACTGTACGACCACATTTCAAAAGCTTCAGTTCTCCCCTTGTCTGAACCACTTATCGTCTACTTATCACTTCCGTACAAGGTTACAACTCAGGCAAAAACTTTCGTAAAAGATTCTCTGACATTTCGGTTTATATTCTATTTTAACAAATCTTATACACACACAGAAGCTTTTCTTGCTATTGCCAGCGTCAGTAATTTTCCTACCGAGATAACAAAACATATGGGCTATTTGTTGTGTCTGATTTCCTATGGTAATTCTGTCGGCATCACCTGATAGGGCACTTGCCTGCGATAGGCAAAGGTCTCAGACTGGACTCAAGATCCAGCACACAGTATCAATCTGCTAGGAAGTTTCGTGTCAGCACACACTCCGCTGCAGGAGAAGATTCATTCTGGAAACCTTATCCCAGGCTAATCCGTGTCCGCAATATCTTTTCTTCCAGGAATGTTAGTCCAGCAAGTTACGCAGGAGAATTGGTGTGGATGAGTCGAGTTTGGGTAGCTCAGTCGGTAGAGCAATTGCCCCCGAAAATCAAAAGTCTGGTCCGGCACACAGTTTTAATCTACGACAGGGCTTCACAACATACGTGCTCGCGGAGCAAGCTGTGAGCAGCAAAGCGCGAGCACGGAGCAGGGCGAGTACGCTACCCCCACTACCGGACCATAGCGGAGAGTGGGGAAAGTCACGTGGGGCACACAACAGCTGCCGCCAGTCAATGTAAATCCGCGGCCACCTGCAGGGATATCACTCACGAATTATTACTGCGACAAATGAAACAAATAAAGGAGAATGTGCACATGCCACATAATTTTATTAGCTTAGTGTATGCCTCTACATTCGCATTAATTTGTGAACTGTCAGGTGTCACTGAAGTGTGGGATTCTCGGTTATCTTGTACTTTTTGCCCTTTACAATTGCGTCTATGTTCGGAGTAATTGTTCTTGTGCATTTTAGGCGTTGCGTGCAGTTTAAATTTCGATCAGACAATGCGTTTCTAAGGCGCGTCTTGTTACATTTCATTGCAGAGAACAGTTGTTCACAAACATACGTGGAACCGAACATTGATATTATTGTAGCCGCCAGTTTGTGCAAACGAGGACATGTATCCTGAGGGAAGTGTCTGTAGAATTCCAAAATGTTTTTTCTTGTTCTGAAATTTGTCTCTGTATTCTCTGTCACACTGCAGGTCAATAATTTCTTGCTGCAGCTCAGGACGAATCTCTTAAATATTCGCTGAATATGGAGAGAACAGATCAAAATCACTGTCTAGTGCTGTCAGATCTTGAAAGCGCTGATCAACTAAACTATGTGAATAACGTTCACAGTCTTTGTGAACATCTTGCATGGATGATAATTTAGGAAAATGAGCTAGGTTTCCTGTTTCCAGCTGACTCACCCAAAGTGTCAATTTCATTTTAAAAGCTCGTATTCGATCTATGAAATGAGTAATTAGCAGATCTTTACCTTGTAGTAAAATGTTCAAAGCATTCAGATGGCTAGATAAATCTGCCAAGAACGCGAGATCACATTCAAACGTGCGCGCGCATTTCCCCTCCCTCCCTACTCCGCGACCTTGCACCTGCTCGCGAGCACGCGCCTGAGCAGACGCGAGTACTCGCGCTCAAAACCGGCCAGTTGTTAAGCCCTGATCTACGAGGAAGGTTCAGCTCATGTTGTGAGTTCAAGAACGCTGTTCATTCCTCTCAACTACTGCTCCAAGTTGTTTGCTGTCTCTGACGGAATTGAATGTCATTGGTAAACCTCAAAGTCTTTATTTCTTTTCCCTGTGCTTTAATTCCCCTTCCCTATTCATTATTGACTGGGCAATAATTTTTCCTAATAAATTTTTTCCGGCGAAAAGAATTCCCGTGAAGCTTGCAAGCGAAGCAGAAAACTGCAACTGGCTACACTGAACACCGCCATGCCCTAAAAATCCGTGCGTTCCTCGTTGTGATTCACGGTAGAAATTACGTGGAAAGCGTGACGCAGCACTGCTGAGCGCCGAGGCTGGAGCGTGGCCTTCCGTGTATGGCACTACTTCAATCTTACGTGGCGTTACGTCAGGCAGCGGCAGCGGCCACGGCCGTGGCAATGGTCGGGACGGCCGACTGTGTGGGTGTGCTGCAGAGGGGAACACGTGTGCCGCCGTCGTATCAGTTCATCTTGCACTATCCGGTCGAAAGCATCCGGAATCGTGTCAATGGACATTAATATAGGGTGCGTCCACCCTTCTCCTTTACCGTCCACCAATCGATGACGACTTGAACTCTGCTAGGGGAAATTTCAACGAGGTGTCTGAATGTGGAGGAACGGCTGCCCATTCTTCCTCAAGAGCCCAAACCAGACAAACTACTGATTTTGGAAGCTGGTGTCTGGAGCAAAGTTGACATTCTGACTCCTCTGAAACGTATTCTATTGGATTCAGGTCGGGACTTCGGGCAGGTCAGTCCATTTTAGGAACGTTATTACACACAAACCGTACATCTTCAGAGAAGTTACTTCACGAGAGGGTGCATTGTTATCGGAACTGTTTATCTGTCTAGTAAAGTGTGTGCATTTTCTTCCACGTTAAGCACTTTTTTAAGTTCATTGTGAGAACCACACTCTCACCACGAAAAACGCCCCCATACAGTACCATCACCTCCTTCGCACTTCAGCGTTGGGGCTACACATGACGGCACTAACGTTCTCCAGGTATTCACCAAACCGAAACACTTCCATCCGGTTGCTACAATGTATAGCGTGGTAGATCAGTCCCTATCACACGCTTCCAGTCGTCCACTGTCCAGTGCCCTTACACTGCCTCAAGCATTTCTTAGGACTGATTACAGAAATGTGTGGCTTATGATGAGCTGCTCCATCATTGTACCCTATTCTTTTTAACTCCCTACGCTCAGTCATTGCGCTAGCTGGTTTGCTGGTAGCACGTTGGAACTCACGAGTGATTCCTTCCCTGGTTTCATGCGGGTCGTTGATATATATATATATATATATATATATATATATATATATATATATATATATATATATATATATATACCCTCCGCGATACTCTACGGTCCCTATCCGTCATTATAAGAGGTCTGCCCGGTGTTGATCTAGCTGTGGCTGCTCCTTCGCATTTCCTCTTCACAGTCACATCAGAAGCAGTCGACTTGGGCAGCTTTAAGGGCTGAAGGGCTGAAATGCCTCTCGCGGATCTGTTCCTCAGGTGACATTCAATGACTACTCCACGTTCGAAGCATGGGGCTCTCGTGAACGGCGCCTTCTACTGGTACTCTTTTTTACGGACTACGCAGTAATTTCTGCCTCCTTTTGCACTGACTCCTGTTCCGCATTACAGAGGAATGTCCAGATACTTTTGATCAGACAGTGTATTACTAGAGGCCGTAACAGCATGCTAGGTTCTTCGTCCCTCACCAGCAAATATCCCTGCTCGTGAATGAAAATGTAATGGTTTGCCTAGAACTGTTGGACCATCCAAGTAATAGTGGCAGTCGCAGACTACATCCTCGGTTTGTCGTGCGAGGATTCGACATCATTGATCGCAGGGGGCAACTAATCGCGCATTCCCTGTTGCACCGTGTGGACGTTTGTACTACTTCTTTTCTAAAACGGGTGCTAGAGGCTGCACCTGCCCTCCTGTCTTTAAAAAGACATGTCGTAAATATGTAGATTAACAGGACGTTTCCAGTTGAGGGAATGAATCAGTGGCGTATAACTAATCCGTTCAAGATATATAATTATTTAAAAATGTCTTATTTGTGGAGTATCAAACGTAATCGACCAATTAAACGCAATAATTGTAAATCACTGAACAGCTAGTCACCGCACGACTTTTACTTACTCCCATTAAGTGCTACATCGATGGCACATTTATTCGACAGTTACCTTGCAAAAATATGCAGGAAAGCAGCTTTGATAGTCTTGGCCTGGTAAAAAAAAGGGCACCACTCTTAGCCCTTGAACTCAAGGATACGAAATTTTCCGACAGCCCGGCGCCAGGGTACAACACGTTAGGCGTGTCAGCTGCTTTCGGCATGCTAATTGTATGGATATTCTCGCCCGTGCCTTGTGCAAGATTGGGGGTGGTTCCTTCAGGTTACCCGTGTTTGTGTTGGCGCTGAGCCAGGTGGTGTGGGAACCGCTCAATTTACATATTTGAATAGTGAAGCTGTAAACCGCATAATACAGTGTTCTTTCTAGTCTCTCTCTCTCTCTCTCTCTCTCTCTCTCTCTCTCTCTCTCTCTCTCTGTTTGTGCGTGGGGGATAAGGGGAGGGGGGGGCGGGATGCTCCAGCGTTTTATTCATTTAATTTCGAGGCACCCTTTGCCCATTGCTAGATGCTAGGTTCAGTAATAATGAAATCGTTGTGGTAAGCCAATTTTAACCATGTTCGCACTGCTTAAGGCATCAATAAACTCTATTTATTTTTTCTCGTATAAATATGGCTACTTCTTGTGTCAAGTAACGACAGCAAGAAAGAGAACCCGGATAACTCGCAAGTCACGTTAAATAGGAAATGCACCATCGTCAAAATTACAGGACACGAACCTCCCCTGCAAGTAGGAAAAGAAGTCCGTCACAGAACTCACACATATTTGCCATTTGGTTTTATTAGTTCATTTGAACATAGCTTGTGGAAGACACTTTCTTCCCAATGATCGACAATTTATTCAAGAGCGTGAGCAGGACAATCCTTGAGAGGTATTCACCTCGTTCGTTCCCATATGTGAGTTCAGTGTTAGTCGGCCATCTATAAGCTGACAGTGGACTGAGATGCCACTGAAACGTGAAGACGAGCGCTAATGCAGGCAGCTATAACAGCGAAAGGTTAAAGAGATGGATTGCAAGGGAATTTTGTTTTTTTGAGAATGCCACATTGATTTGCGAACGTAATTATGTTAATGCTCAATTTAAACAGCAGACACTTGTGTGGTGAAACGATCATTTATCCACACACGCAAAGATACAAGAACTATAACAAGTCACTCCTCGAGTCAGGATTTTTAATAGGCGTGAAAGTTGAGCAGGTGAGGCGGTGACGCTACTGGTGCAGGAAGCCGAGCTCGGAAACTGACGTGGATGAGTGTCACACGTCCTGAGGCGTGAGTGAAACAGCGTTGTCTCGAATCACATTTATTACTTATAATATACAATACGGATTGTCTTCCCCTGGCTGGTGGAAATCGCGCTGATTCACACACTCGTATGGGACAAGGAATGCGGACACAGCGCTTCGTCGACTGCGGCCGTTGTGTGGGTGTGTCGTGCAGCGTCTGTAAGCGCAAGCCCAGCGCGGTTCACCGGCTGCTAGTGCTGCCAACCCCAGTGCTCTCTAAGAGGGACGTGCCCTAAGACGGTGCCAACAGCACATCACGGACAGTAGGAATCCTGAAGGCGAAAGCTCAGGACCCAAATCAGCAACACTCCTGTAGCCAGGAAGCGGTGCTATGTACAGCCGGAGAGGCGGTACTCAGGTGTCTCATTTGCAGTCATTTGGTACGGCCCTTCAGCGAAATGCCCAGGATGGCCCGCATCAGCTTTGAACACGACAGTGACCAAACAGCAGTGTTAACTTGCAGCATCTAAGCCCCACTACAGGCGGCTGGCTGTCCTCTCGGAGGAGAAGTCTTCTCTCGGCAGCAGGCAGCACCTCACGATTCACCAGTCAAGTTATCCTGTAACTAGCGAGACCGTCATTCCGTTGGAATCAGAGATGACGGGATGACCAGTCACTGAGACCGAAGCTTCAGTTTCCCTTGCCTGTGCTCTTTCCGTTAGCGTTTGGACGCCATGGAGCGGCCTAGCTCGAACGTTACATGTTATGGCTCTGTAGTGCAAGGCTCGCTGGAAGAGCATTAGGTGCTGTCATACTGCGCTGTTTGCACTTACCGACTGAAGCTCGGCTCGGTGTGGCAATGTAGGCAACGAGTGGCGCCCTGCCTTCCGCAACCGCACTCTTTGCGTGCCCAGATACCAGTTGTGGCACACGGTAGGAGCCAGCCCTGATTCTCAGCCGTTGGCGTCCATAAATAACTTTTTTTAATAAGTACATGCACTCGCGACTGAATTTGTTGTGTAACAGACAGTTGGTTCAGAGTTCGGAGCTCACACGAGATTAAGAAAAGCGAACAATTATTGCTCAGACATTATTTTGCCACCACGTTCTACGTAGACTTGTATTAAGATAAATCTTCAGTAAATGCGTTATGATTAGAAAAGTTATATTTTTCTATGGAGAATGTTGTAGTAGTGTTTGAATTTTTCACGGACACACACACACACACACACACACACACACACACACACACACACACACATGATGCGGTGCCAAATAAATGTTATTTTCTAAAGCCTGCTTACGCCATATGTACAAAATTCATACCCTCGTGAGAGCCACATTTTTGTTTGTTTGAATGAGCGACGGAGTTGACACCGAGCGGTAATTGACTACGAACTGCGTGCGACAGTGACCAAGGTAGCACCAGTTGATTCTCTCTTTAACTGTAACTCCCGCACTGGCACTACTTGGTGGTGGAATTCTGTCATGCAAGGGTACTCATCATCGGCAATAATATTGATGTAGAACAAAACATCTTTTGTAGCCCTTCGGAGCGTAATAGTGGCAATAGTGATGTGCCTCAGGAGGGGGTCAGTGATGAACTTAACACAACAGACTCTTATTCTATCTGCAATAGTGGGCTTAAATTTACAGTCCACCCAGCCAGATTTATAATTTTCCTTGTTGCTCGTAATATCTTCATGCAGTTTGTACGATACTTTTTGAAATTATTAGACGCAGTTGTTTCTTTCCAAATGGATCTAGTGCTTGGAATTAACATCCTCAACATAGGCTAGATGTTAAACTCTGACCCGCCTTCCTTCTGGCTAGTGTACGAGGTGCATTCAAGTTCTAAGGCCTCCGATTTTTTTTTTCTCTGGACTGGAAAGAGATAGAAACATGCGCATTGTTTTAAAATGAGGCCGCGTTCATTGTCAATATGTCCCAGAGATGGCAGCACCGTACGGCAGATGGAATTTTACCGCCAGCGGCGAGAATGAGAACTGTTTTAAATACTTAAAATGACGACGTTTTCCTTACTTGAAAAGCGTGCAATCATTCGTTTTCTGAATTTGCGTGGTGTGAAACCAATTGAAATTCATCGACAGTTGAAGGAGACATGTGGTGATGGAGTTATGGATGTGTCGAAAGTGCGTTCGTGGGTGCGACAGTTTAATGAAGGCAGAACATCGTGTGCCAACAAACCGAAACAACCTCGGCCTCGCACAGGCCGGTCTGACGACATGATCGAGAAAGTGGTGAGAATTGTTTTGGGGGATCGCCGAATGACTGTTGAACAGATAGCCTCCAGAGTTGGCATTTCTGTGGGTTCTGTGTACACAATCCTGCATGACGACCTGAAAATGCGAAAAGTGTAATCCAGGTGGGTGCCACAATTGCTGACGGACGACCACGTGGCTGCCCTTGTGGCATGTTGCCAAGCAAAGTTGACGCGCAACGACAGCATGAATGGGACTTTCTTTTCGTCGGTTGTGACAATGGATGAGACGTGGATGCCATTTTTCAATCCGGAAACAAAGCGCCAGTCAGCTCAATGGAAGCACACAGATTCACCGCCACCAAAAAATTTCGGGTAACCGCCAGTGCTGAAAAAATGATGGTGTCCATGTTCTGGGACAGCGAGGGCGTAATCCTTACCCATTGCGTTCCAAAGGGCACTACGGTAACAGGTGCATCCTACGAAAATGTTTTGAAGAACAAATTCCTTCCTGCACTGCAACAAAAACGTCCGGCAAGGGCTGCGCGTGTGCTGTTTCAGCAAGACAACGCACCCGCACATCGAGCTAACGTTACGCAACAGTTTCTTCGTGATAACAACTTTGAAGTCATTCCTCATGCTCCCTACTCACCTGACCTGGCTCCTAGTGACTTTTGGCTTTTTCCAACAATGAAAGACACTCTGTGACCGCACATTCACCAGCCGTGCTGCTATTGCCTCAGCGATTTTCCAGTGGTCAAAACAGGCTCCTAAAGAAGCCTTCGCCGCTGCCATGGAATCATGGCGTCAGTGTTGTGAAAAATGTGTACATCTGCAGGGCGATTACGTCGAGAAGTAACGCCAGTTTCATCGATTTCGGGTGGGTAGTTAATTAGAAAAAAAAAAATCGGTGGCCTTAGAACTTGAATGCACCTCGTATGTCCTGCGGGGGTGGAAGATGACGTTTCGATTGTTCCATGATCCATTCGTGATGTTTCATGGTTCTTTGCACTTGTAACATACTTTATCGGCTCAACGACGCTCTGTGCACGGGCATAGGCTGCGTAATACGAATGAGGCAACATAGTTGAACGTTATGCTCCGCAAGTTATCTTCTTTAATAATTTGTCTCCTGTCAGTTATGCCATAGTTTTCTATCTATCCATTGTACCGAGCTGACGAATATCAACGTTCTCTTCCATGAACGGGACATGGATGTGCAGCGCTTTGTTTTCTAATAAGTTTCACCGCGACTCACCCAGTTTTAAGGCGTTCAAAAATTGTTGGCACTACAATTTTTTTGTGTTCATGAGAACCATTTACTGCGCAAACGAATACAGGTTATAATACAGATCATATTACAAAGTCTATGCTCTTCTGATATCGTTCTTGGCAGCTTCCATATTTGCGTGATAAACTGTTCTTTGGGGGGGGGGGGAGGTGGTATTCCGGCGCCAGTGGTGGTGAAGTTCGTCATTGGTGGTGAAGTTCTTACCCCGCTTGACCTCTTTCATTGCGTCGAATAAGGCTTGATGCCAGATTTGGTGAATATGAACGATGTGGCAGCAGAGTAAAACCAAGTTAACGCGTTGTGGCAGTGGTCTGGGTATTGGCATATAGCCGCACATTGTCATGTTGGAGCAGACACCACGGCCCAATTTTCGATAGTGGCATTATTAAATTAGTAAATTCGTCGACGGAGTTGTGCAGTGACCTGCAGTATAGATCACAGCTGAGGTCGTATTGGGAGGGAGCCAATCCACCATCAGTATCCCTTTCTGATCCCAGAACGCAGTCGCCATTTCTTTCTGCTCTGATAATCCCGACGGTGACTTCTTGGTACGAGGGTTCCCTGTATGCTTCCAATACGTTCACTGATGTTTCTTTCTCGGAATCTCGTAGGAGACCCATGGCTCACCGAGGTGAACAGACGCTCAAAGAGCTCAACTGGATCTGCATTGTACTGTTGCACCAGTTGTCGGCATATCTCCACATGCTTCTGTTTCTGCGCAGTTGTGAGGCTGTGCACGCACCTTCATCATCTTCTTCAAATTCTCATGGATGATGGTGTTGAGGGTTGCTTTCTGTAATTCATCAAACGTGATTCGCCTATGCCCCATTGTCTGGCCACTGACACGCTGGACATTCCTTGGCCTGCTTGGCAATAGTTGGACGCCAGGTGATTTTGCGCCGTCTCTGAACTCTGTTATCCGACGAAACACGGATGTGTGAATTGGTGCTGTTTCCCCACATGGCTACAATCCTGTTGTCGATGTATGAAGCAGTCACTCATACCGTCCAGAGGAACAACGCTACCCACTGTTGCCCGTGCGTGTTTGCTCTCTTGTTGTTGTTTTTTCGATGTCCACTAACGTACTCGCAAGCCGGAATAACTGTTACTGAAATTCACCACGTATAGAAATTAGCGACTGTATCTAGTGTGGTAGACAGTACTATAATCTATCTTCACGCACAAACTTCAAACTGCTACACAGGAAGAGTTTGTCAGTACTGAAAAACTAAATAATAATGACGGCAGGACGCGAGCATCTGATGATCCTTACTGTTTGATAGTGGGACAGTGGCAGAGTCACCATTTTTCATAGTCGCATTTCTCCGTTCTCCGCACACATCTGATTATTATTTCTTCCCCTTTCTGTACGCCAGGCATGCCTTTCATACCGCGCATATGCACTCCAGGTTTACAAGCTCGCTTTGAATTGTAAAGCAACCTGAGTAATCAGCGTACGTTGAACACTATAGAGGCAACCAATCAGAAAGCGCAAGTATGTTTCAAAACTACTTACTTCTCTCTAATGAGTTTAAATAATACTTCAGAAATAGACACAACTAGGCATACCAGCAGAGCATTGAGATTTGGTATTGTTAATTATTCATCCATTCAGCGATGTTTTGAAGAGTTCCTTCAGAATGAACATTTAGAGCTAGCTGCCATTCATCGCACCGACTAGAAATTTTGTCTATGTCATTCTGTATGCTACAGTCACTCAACGACATCTTCTCGGACAATATAGCGTAATCAGCAAACAACTGCAAATTATTGCTCACCCTGTCCGTCAGTACGTGTGTGTGTAGGGAACAACGGCGCCTCCTTGGGGCACTCGTGACGGTATCGTTGTCTCTGATGAGTACCCGCCGTCGCTGACAACGTAAAGGCTTCACTTGCATAAGAAGCCTTCGACCCACTCATATCAGGGAAGCTTGATGAAGTCAAGGACTCCTACCTGCCCCTAGTCTAACTGTTGGCGTGGTGCACCGGTCAGATAACCAGTCCACCGCCATGCCACTCAATGTTCGCTCGCAGGCGCTAACTAATACTCTGTCCATATTCTCGGACATTCGTAAAGTCAGTAGTACGTTACCGTGTTAAACGTTTTTCGGAAATCTAGGAATTTACTCTTCATTCATGGCTCACTGGACATCGTGCGAGAGAAGGGCAAGCAGCGTTTCGCACGAGAGATGTTTTCTAAATCCTTGCTCAACTGCAAGCAGAAGCTTGTCTGTGTCAACGAAGTTTATTACACTGGAACCTCGTGGTTGGCGTACATGCCCTTCAGCTCTTTGCAGTGAATCTCAGTGTAGAATCTCATATATCCTGAAAATGTCTGATCGTTCAAATTTAAATCGCTACAGACGCAAATTTGTGTGGATTTTACAGATACGGCTGCTTGAAACTGTCTCTTGACATGCACAACATTGCAATTTTAATCTTGAAGAGCAGCTGCTAGTCTCTGCACGAAACGTGTTCTTGGTACATACTCTAATACAATTCTCTGTTGTTGCGCCTTTCCTATATTCGTTCACGAACAACGTCATAGAACTTCTGACTTAGTACATAAGTCTCGATTACCAGGAGGTGCGGTACTTATATTAATGACATAAATTACTGTGGGTGCAGTTTACTACGACTGGACGCTGAAAGTGTTCCCAAAATATAGTTTGCATTAATGAGTTGCTGTTCATAGTGCCTAACCTTTGTGGTCGGAAAAAGGTAAGGCGTATGATCTCAGATGGGACTGCGTCACAGCGGCATTCAAAGCAATCTATGGATTAATGACTCAGCTATTTCTTCCTTCATTCCTTCCTTCCTTCCAACAGTCAACTTAAAAAAAAGTCGTGACTCAAACCTCGTGGAGGAGAGATGACAGCAGAAGAATGAAGGAAATTGCCTTACTGTCTACCTGGCAATAGCGCCACACGACTCTGCATTTTCCAGCCGAAAGTAAACAAAACACGTTGATTGGTAATTGGTGCGACCAGACCCAGTGGCACTTCGCTGAGCCTCCTAATATAGATCATGATATTCAAGAGATGAAAATCTGCACTTGCCCGCGAAAGGCAAAGGTCCCGAGTTCGAGTCTCGGTCGGGCACACAGTTTTAATCTGCCAGGAAGTTTCATCTGCTTGCAAGTTTGACGCCTATAGCGCTAACTTGCGTTGCGAGACGGCTCAAGACTATTGGCCAGTGTCGAGTACTGATCTGGTACGTGTTGCAGTCAAGAGTGTGATATCTGGGCAGTTCCCGCACATTCGTCTGGGCAGCTCCGCATCTCCACCTCAAAAAACACAACACCAGTTGAAACACGAACACGCATTAATAATAATAATAATAATAATAACTATAACAGTAATACCGTCGATTATCCAACAAGTGCCATGAAGAAGTCTCCATCTTGCCTTGGGTTCCATTCATAGCGCGGCGAAAATGAAGACTGTATTATACCTAACAGAAGAAGATGAGTCAGCGATCCAGGAGATAGAGCGATTTGCGGAAGCTTCATACACTACCAGGCATAAAGTAGCTCAAATATGGGACAGTCAGAAGGGAATAGAGCCAGTAAATTAAGGTTTAACATATGTCGACGACGTGGTCACAAGCTCATATTGGAGAAAGATGGGGAATTAATTCGACGGTGCCCTTTCAGGGGAAATATACCTGCTTCTTAAGCTGTTCAGGAAAGTCTCAGGAAACCCAAATGTGAATAGCCAGATGGGGCTATGAACCGCGCCCGTCCCGAACACGAGTCCAGTGTCTTAACCACTTCATCACCTCACTCAGTGCCAGTAAATAGGTGACCGCAGCACAGCGGCTAGTGACGCCGTGTGTGTGTGTGTGTGTGTGTGTGTGTGTGTGTGTGTGTGTGTGTGTCCAGAATAAACACGCCGTGCTTACCTGGCGAACTGGCAGAGGCACGAGCATACGCACGTGCTTTCGCTGAACATGGCCTCTCGCTTCCATGTAAGGCAACGCTGGTGTGCAATACGACGGGCCGTGTTCACACTTCCGGTAGTCGAATGACGTGTCGCGGCAGGAATGCCTGGCTAAATGAACGCTGGGGGAATATTGGGAACGATTCAGGCGATTCCCACCGTTTACGCGGACAAATGTGTGCTAAAGAGTAACTGAATTGTTAATTCCTTCCTGTTTGCTAGAACTTTCTTTTGCCGTGAGAAAGGAAGAGTCTCAGTAGCACGTCTTCAGCAGGACTCGCATTCGGGAGGACGACGGTTCAATCCCGCGTCCGGCCATCCTGATTTAGGTTTTCCGTGATTTCCCTAAATCGCTCTAGGCAAGTGCCGGGATGGTTCCTTTGAAAGGGCACGGCCGACTTCCTTCCCCATCCTTCCCTAATCCGATGAGATCGATGACCTCGCTGTCTGGTCTCCTTCCCCAAACAACCCAACCCCCGTCTTCAGCAGGACACTGGAGGCGTTGAGAACTGACTGCTTGACAGTCGTCCACAACACATGGGCATTGTCCGGATCGGGATCCCCTTCGACATCGCCCAAGTATGTTCAGTTTACTGAACTCAGGTCAAGCATGGTTGTTTGCTTTATTTGGGGGAAGGACCAAACAGCGAGGCCATTGGTCCCATCGGATTAGGGAAGAATAGGGAAGGAAGTCGGCCGTGCACTTTCAAAGGGACCATCCAGGCATTTGCCTGAAGCGATTTAAGGAAATCACGGAAACCTAAAACAGGATGGCGGCACGCGGGTTTGAAACGTCGTCATCCCGAATGCGAGTCCAGTGTGCGAGTCAAGCATGAAAGAAGTACCTCAGTGCGCATTACAAAGACTGCCATGCCTCAGATGAGGGTTCGTACGAGAGCAAACTGAACCAGTTTAGCATCGGGGAGGGAGAGAGTGAAAATGTCTACCGCCATAACCAAAACATTAAGAAGGCAGTCTTCACCAACAAAAGTACTGCCAGAAGTAAAAAATCACAAACCAGAAAAAGACATAATACGCCTCTACTATTTGCGGTCCTGCTGTTATTCCTCATGTTTTTAGCCTTTTCGCTCGCGCTGTTACGGACCTCCTCTCCGCCTAACTAGAAGGCATACTCATTACGTTACTGTCTTATTTCTGCGTCGGGTCGGCGGAGGATTAAACGTGGGGTAGGTACCTGTCGCTGCAGATGAACCAGCCTTGCAGATCTGCACGACTCATACTGTCTCATGTAATTATTGCTCATCTATTGCAGCAGTGTTGCTTCCGATGACTTGCGTTTACCTGTACTACATGCTATAACATTTCGACAAGATTCCCCACTAATTCACTAATTTCGAATGGATTATTCCATGAACTAGGGACTGACGACTTCGCTGTTTAGTCGCTTAAACACCAACCAACCAGTTACCAAACAGCGGTCGAACATGAATCCATCGAATTGCTTGTCAGAAATTTTACCAACTAAACTGCAGTTCACCACCGACGCCGGCCGGAGTGGCCGTGCGGTTCTGGGCGCTGCAGTCTAATGTCCTTAGATTAGTTAGGTTTAATTAGTTCTAAGTTCTTGGCGACTGATGACCTCCGAAGTTAAGTCGCATAGTGCTCAGAACCATTTTTCACCACCGACGACATACTTAATATTCATTTAAAACGAAATGCTTGAACTATAAAAACGCCTGCAACGGCCATAATCTTAAAACATATACACGTTTCAAAACGCAATACACAGTTAGGTAGCCTTTCGCTAAACGTACAGTAACCAAAGCCAGTATGAGCAGGTGGTGTAATCAAAGCAGATGATCAGTACACTGCACGCAGATGGCCGTGAAGCAAGCTTCCCCTGCTTTCGTTGAGACAAACTGTTGTCTTCACCGGGACCAGATGGGCATTGTAACAGCTTGCTCCACCGGTCGGTTGCAACAGAAATAAATTGGCCGGCGAGACTACAGAGGCGGTGACGCGCGCGCGCGTTACATTTGGCAATCTGTGCGTCTGTCAACGTCCCCAGCTGTACTGCGGGCTTGCGGACCAGTGCACTGGCAACTGTAGTGCGGGGCAGAGATGCTCGCGTGCCACGTCTTGTAAGTAGTCTCAGTACTCTACAGACCGTCCTGAAGTGCATGACGTAGTATGAGGGATGTACCTCCCGGTTCAAAAATGGCTCTGAGCACTATGGGACTTAACATCTATGGTCATCAGTCCCCTAGAACTTAGAACTACTTAAACCTAAGTAACCTAAGGACATCACACACATCCATGCCCGAGGCAGGATTCGAACCTGCGACCGTAGCAGTCGCGCGGCTCCGGACTGAGCGCCTAGAACCGCTAGACCACCGCGGCCGGCCCTCCCGGTTCATTTGCAGCTGGATCCTCGGGTGGATGATTTGTACATGGCCGTCTGCAAATTAGTGTCGGTTCAATTTCATATTCACTATCTCTACCGAAGTGGCAGGTAGCGGGTTTGTAGTTTCCTTCAGATTCCACCAAGGAAACTAATTCTGAAAGAGATGTGAACAGAAGTACGCAAGATACCCTATAATGAATATATCTTTGGCACAGAAAGGGGAGAAACCTACAACTATTTAGCTCTTTGACAGTCGACCCATCAAATAAAATGTTTGATAGATAGCAGAAATGTTTTCAGATGAAGATTAAAGAAGCTTCGTCCTTAACATCTCCTTCTGTACTATTTAGTAATTGCTGAGTAGCGTTAATTAGTCATTTAAGACAACCTTGTAAATGACCTGCGTGCAGCCGTAGAAATTATTTTTTCGTAGCTATATGCAAGTGTTCTGTGTTTGTTCTGTTGGCACGTTCCGCATCGTAACATTTATCTGAATTTGATGTGTGGAACAAGTAACTAAGTAAACGGCTTTTTTTTAAGTGACCGCCAGTTCGGTTTAAAAACTTTTGTTGTTTTTCCGTGATCCAACACTATGTCGTCACGCCTCACTGCACCTCACTTATACGTGTTTTGTACACCATAAATGTTGTTTCCTTCGGCCAGCTCGACATTTTCGACCAATATAACAGTACAGATCGTATAGTTCTGTTATAAGCATTATCTTGCCAATCAAGCTAAATGTGGCCGTGATTGTACCCAAGCATTCTTACGTCCAGATATTTGTAAGAAATGTTTGACCCCAGATGTGACCCTTTGCAGTATCACACAATTTTTATTTGTTTAACTGAGTGGAACACTAATCTTTTTTGCCATGAAAGCGTGCTAAGAATTCTAGAGTCGGCATGAAACCACCTCATGTCTGGTTATACATTCGTGTGGTCCTCATCGATAAAAGCTTTGTCGTAGATGACTGCCTCTGCTTGCACTGAGAGACCGATACTTCATATCGACACCATTATTTTAATATTTGATACGAAAAACGATTCTACGTTGTACAGGTACATATTCCCGTGAAACTCTGCTTTTATTATACCGTTTACTTGTTTAGTTCTTTAAGCATCTACTTTCGGTATTGATTGCATTTCGATCGATAAAACTTACCTTTTATTTGGTCGCCTTAACAAACCGGCAAAGGGGAAGAACCAACCCACCAGGTAACTGGGCAGCCGCCTGTTACGTGATACGCCGCTTCTAAATTTTTACTTTGTAGAATAATTCTCGCGTTTTATTGCAGTTGAGCTGCTTCAGCAGAACTCACAAACTAGTTCGTGGTAGAAATACAGCACAGAGGCCGATTCGTTTTGTTAGTCAGTAACCGATTTATTTCAGCGAGCACTCCTGGTGTTACCATATGGTTGCTTCCAGAAATAGTCACCATTATCTCGCCGTAACTGCTGAGAGCGTTTGCGGACTGCATGAGCAATGTGAAGGTTGTGGCTGGGCAGGTTTTGGCGCCCCCGTGAGGCACCCTGATGGACATTAAAACACTGATCTCAAACTGCAGAAATACGAATTGGACGGTTGCTCCAGTAGGCTTTCTGAAATCGATCATGACGGTCTCTCGCCGTCAAGTTAATTTGTATTCTCACAGTGACCCAGCAGTAGCAATCACGAAGGCAACCGGCGCTTTGTGTTCTGAGACGAATTATAACTCGAAGTTATCGCTTTTGATGCAGCGCGCTCGCCTACACACACACACACACACACACACACACACACACTGAGCTGCGGGCTCCTCACAAGATGACCTACCCCCGGTAAAGGCGAGGCCGGCCTCTGGTTGTGAAGTCACCTCACGTGTTGCAGTACCTGTAGTTGCCTGAATAGGGGCAGGCAGTCCACATGAAGCAGACTGCCGCTTCGTCCACGCGACTCGTTCGCTTACTTCACAGTCTACACATTTCATTATTCCGTCGGCTAACCGAGATCGGTTCTAACAGGGAGGCGACTGTTTTATTTAATATTATGATACACTCTAAGATAGGGAAGATAAATGCATCACGAAGGAATTATCCGAATGGGACTGAAACTGGTGGATGTGGTATGCATGTACAAACAAACAAGTGGTTACAATTTCAGAAAAATCGGATGATGTATTCAAGAGAAAGATCTTCACAACTTCAGCAAGTTAATAACGCGTTGGTCCACCCCTGCCCGTTATACAGGGTAATCCATTGATCGTGACCGAGCCAAATATCTCACGATATAAGCGTCAAAAGAAAAAAGTACAAAGAACGAAACTCGTTTAACTTGAAGGGGGAAACCAGATGGCGCTATGGTTGGCCCGCTAGATGGCGCTGCCATAGGTCAAACAGATATCAACTGCGTTTTATTAATTATTCGGGTAGTACGTACAGAAATATGAATGTTTTAGTTGGACCGCATTTTTTCGCTTTGTGATAGATGGCGCTGTAATAGTCACAAACACATCGCTCACAATTTTAGACGAACAGTTGGTAACAGTTGGGTTTTTTAAATTAAAATACAGAACGTAGGTACGTACGAACATTTTATTTCGGTTGTTCCAATGTGATACATGTACCTTTGTGAACTTATCATTTCTGAGAACGCATGCTGTTACAGTGTGATTACCTGTAAATACCACATTAATGTAATAAATGCTCAAAATGATGTCCGTCAACCTCAACGCATTTGGCAATACGTGTAACGACATTCCTCTCAACAGCGAGTAGTTCGCCTTCCGTAATGTTCGCACATGCATTGACAATGCTCTGACGCATGTTGTCAGGCGTTGTCGGTGGATCACGATAGCAAATATCCTTCAACTTTCCCCACAGAAAGAAATCCGGGGACGTCAGATTTGGTGAACGTGCGGGCCATGATATGGTGCTTTGACGACTAATCCACCTGTAATGGAATACACTATTCAATACCGCTTCAACCGCGCGCGAGCTATGTGCCGGACATCCATCATGTTGGAAGTAGATCGCCATTCTGTCATGCAGTCAAACATCTTGTAGTAACATCGGTAGAACATTACGTAGGAAATCAGCATACACTACACCATTTAGATTGCCATCGATAAAGTGGGGGACAATTACCCTTCCTTCCATAATGCCGCACCATACATTAACCCGCCAAGGTCGCTGATGTTCCACTTGTCGCAGCCATCGTGGATTTTCCGTTGTCCAATAGTGCATATTATGTCGGTTTACGTTACCGCTGTTGGTGAATGACGCTTCGTCGCTAAATAGAACGCGTGCAAAAAATCTGTCATCGTGTCTTAATTTCTCTTGTGCCCAGTGGCAGAACTGTACACGACGTTCAAAGTCGTCGCCATGCAATTCCTGGTGCATAGTAATATGGTACGGGTGCAATCGATGTTGATGTAGCATTCTCAACAACGACGTTTTTGAGATTCCCGATTCTCGCGCTCTTTGTCTGCTACTGGCGTGCGGATGAGCCGCGACAGTCGCTAAAACACCTACTTGGGCATCATCATTTGTTGCAGGTCGTGGTTGACGTTTAACATATGGTTGAACACTTCCTGTTTCCTTAAATAACGTTATCCGGCAACGGTCTGGACACTTGTATGATGTCGTCCAGGATACCGAGTAGCACACATAGCACGCGCCCGTTGGGCATTTTGATCACAATAGCCATACATTAACACGATATCGACGATTTTTGCAATTGGTAAACGGTCCATTTTAACAAGGGTAATGTATCACGAAGCAAATACCGTCCGCACTGGAGGAATGTTACGTGATACCACGTACTTATACGTTGATGAGCGAACAGGGCACCTCACACAGCACACGCGTGCTTAGGATTCAAGGATTAAACTGTACACCGTTGCAGGTGTAAAGACACTAAAAAGAGACACCTAGTGTGTACTAGTGATGGGGAGCTCGTTAATGAGTCGTTCAAATGAACGCTTCACTCCAGTGAAGTGTGAACTAACCACTCAATTTCAATGAACTGGTACTTCAAACTCTTCACAGATAACACAATCCACACTTTCTTCTAGTTCACTCACTCTCTTCCCCTCTCCCTCATCCCATTACATCGGCGCTACGTCACTCATTCTCCCTACACTTCAGTCTCCCCTCTACTGCCTGTCGACGAATCGCGCGGCGTTTGTGGGAAACGATAGATTTAGATGGGGTTGGCGAGGTGAGGGGCGAGGGGAAGGCAGCGTCAGCTGCTTCCTGCAGTGCTGACATCATTATCCGTGACTATTTGTGCAGTTCAGTTATACTTCGCGTCTACCGGTAGCCTACCGTTGGCAGCGCTTTCGGACAAATCAATATTACAGATGCAAACGAAGAGGCTGGCTGTGTGAGCACGCACAGCCAACATGAAAATAAAAGTTTTGTTTATAACACTGAAAGAGGGATTTTACCTGAAATCGTACCAATGACTACAGGTGACAGTTTACGTTTTGAATCTGGAGGGTTATATTATTATCAACAAAAATAAAATCTACAGTAAAATTTCTGAATAATTACTTAACGTAGATATATAGACTTTGTCACAGTGCTGAACATACTCACTCTATTTTGGATTAAATTTTAAAAGTAACATGAAATGGGACTGCATTTTGTTGGTAGCCCTAGTTTTCAGTCCATGAATACAGCAAATAATGCTTCACTTGGCAGATAAAGACTTTTTTGGGCGCTTCATGAGAAAATGTCGAGCAAGATTAAATGTAATACCTTCTTTATATGTGACAGGCTTCTCTGTTTATCTTTCCTTTGTCCCCTTCGACCATGCTCTATTTAAGTTAGCTCAGACGCTGTAAGAGCGTAAAACTTTGCGTGCACGTTACTACATAGTTGGCCATCTGTTGGTAAAATTATGAAGTATTACGAAGCTTTATTGCACGAGCGAGGCGAAGCGAGCGTAGCCGCGGCTGAGCGGCGAACTGGGCAACTTCGCCAGGCTTCCGTACTTCATGAATGAACTACTTCATTTGAACGCTTCACGGCAAAGAGTGAAATGAATGAAGTAGTTCACGGGAATGAACGAGTTCGACCCATCTCTAGTGTGTACTCTGTGCTAGCCACGTGGGGCGACTATCAGGTGGCGTTATCGAGCAAGGCGCGCCCTTGGAGATAAGTCCGGCGTGTTGTTAAGCGGGGCAGCTTCGCCGTAACGCGAGCTGCCGCGCGCACCTGCTGAGTCAGTTCTTCCCCCTGCCGGTCGCACGGCGATGGAAATTTCCAGAAGCATCCCCCCTCTGTGGAAGCTCGCGCCACGCCTTCGGGAAGTTTCCAGCTCCCAGCTGGACAGCAGCCACCGGCCGCCCTCCGAGGAATTTACATCACACACAGGAATTGTACTTTATACTTGTTAAGATTCAGTGTTGTTGCTTTTAAATACTCCTCAGTAAATTTATTTTGAGCTGAACAAAATTTAAATACACCAACTTCAAAAGTGAGTAGTAACTGCATTTCTTCGACCTTATCCCTTAAAGGAACAGTCTACCATCTGAAGGAACAGTCACGCAGTTCAGTAGTAGCAGCCATTACGTATTAAATTAATACGATGGTTGAAACTTAAAGAGTGGCAACTATTATTTATTCACATCCGATACAAATGAGTTACAAGTTTGCACCTATTACTGTCCTTCAAAGTAGTCACCAGCGTTGTGTAGAACCCGTTGCCAGCTCTGTGGAGCACGTAGTATACCGTTAGCAGAGCCTGTTCTGATGATGGTGGGTTGCGCAGAAAGTGTCGCCGCTGCTTTCGCAAAGCTGGTGGCAGGTGATGATCCAGTAACGCACAGTAATACTGCACAGTATTGACGGTCTGCCAGGAGGAACGTAATGCGTTAGATTAACACCAGCACAGTCGTACACGGGAATCACCATAACTTTAGACCGCTCCATTCGCACCACCAACAGAACATGCTGTGCTAACGGTATACTACGCCTTCCACATCGCTGGCGACAGGTTCTACACAACGCTGGTGACTACGTTGAAGGACAGTAACAGGTGCAAACATGTATCTCTTTATCGGTTGTGAATAAATAGTTGCGATTTAAGTTCCAACCCACGTACAATGTCTTGGTTTTCTCTCTTCGCCCAGACGTGTTTCGAGAGTGTTACACCATCATGTGGATTCCTTGTCGAACATTTAGGTAATAGCACACTTCCATTGATCATGTACGGGTGATATTTGAGCACAGTTTATCAACAGCAGTTGCTGTGTTGGTGCGAATATAAGCTGTGCTGTTAATTTTGATAAATTTATTTTTACGCATTTCGAACGGTTTCATGTACAAAGCCAGAGAGAGGGGTAGTAAAAAAAAACCGAACACCCGCCGCAACAGGACTCTGTAATGGTTCCAGTCAAAAGTGATCACTACACGCGTTAAGACTTTTATCCCACTGGGAGACAGACGATCAACTCCCGTTTCGTAGAACGCGATAGTCTGCTGACGGATCCACAGTCGCACCCATTCGTCCGACGGAAACCAACATCCACGCATGTCTTTCTTCAGGTCACCAAAGATGTGAAAATCACACACTGAGAGAGATCCGGGCTGTACGGAGGATGTTGCAGTGCTTCCCAACCAAACCGCTGAAGCATAGTCTTCGTCCGATTGACAATGTAGGGGTGGGCGTTATTGCACAACAGGATGATTCCATCCGACAGCATCCCAGACGTTTTGACGTTTTGACTTTGCAGGCACTGCGAAGTGTCTCAAAGTACTTTAATAGCGATTCGCATTGATTGTGGTTCCACAGTCGAGGAACTCGACGAGCCGAGGTTCTCTCTATAGCCGGGGGAGCAGGTCATCAAGACCTTACCGGAACTTGCGTGAACATCTTTGGATTTCTTTGGCGGGAGAGGTGTGGGAAGTTCCCGCAGTTGGCTTTGCCGTTTGCCCGCCGGTTGTGGTGATGCTGTCGGACAGAATCGTCCTGTTGCGCGATAGCGCCCGCCCCCACTCGTGCCAATCGGACGAAGGCTACGCTTCAGCGGTTTGATTGGGAAACACTGCAGAAGCCTCTGCACGGCCCGGTTCCTCACCCTACTATTTTCCCATCTTTGGCGACCTAAAGAAAGACACCATGGACATCGGTTTCAGTATTACGAGGAATTGCAAGAAGAAGTGGATCCGTCGGCGCCCAACCGCGTTTTACGAAACGGGAATTGATCATGTCGTCTCCAAATGAGGTAAATGTCTTAACACGTATGGTGACTACTTTTGAATGGAGCCATTCCAAGGTCCCGATGTGGTGAGTGAGCGGTTTTTCATTTGACTGCTCGTTGTAGATTCGCTTCTCTGGCTTCCCATGTGAAAAAGCATTTGTTGTAGGTAAAAATAAGTTTAAGTCAAAGCTGAAGCAATGATTCTTCGTTAAAACACTTAAAATATATTGAGAAGTCATTATTTTTATTATTATTATTATTATTATTAGAAATTGGTGACAGTATCATAGGCCATCTATTTTACAGTTTTTCAACATAGTCTCCATCAGCAGCAGTGGACAGTGCTCATGGCCTCGTTTTCACTTCATGAATTACGCTCTCGTCTTCAAAGTGTGTGGAGCCAGTTGTCGAGCCGTGAAGCGCAGGTCTCCCCGAATAAAGGCAGCCCCGCTATTCTCATCATTTCGGGAATAGTGGCCGTGGCAGGACATCCTGAGCTTGTCCGATCATGAACCTCAGTTTATGCCGTTCCTGACGCTTTTGCTCTCATTATTTCACCCAACAGTACTCCTATCAACTGCACCGTTACCATAAACTGCACATAACCGTCAATGGATGCTCACCAAGGTTTTTTTCCCCGCAACTAAGAATTCAACTGCAGCACGTTGCATGTAGTTGTACAGTAAGAATTTTTTTGTGACGAGTGTAACTATTATACCGCTACAGGAAAATTTCCTTTTTTAACTTTATTGTTTTTCTGTTCTACAAAAGGAACATTCTAGCCCCTACATGGAAACAACAGCAGTTTCTGTTTCAGTCACTTCAAGTGAAACCGATAGAAGTAGCGCAGTGGTTAACACGCTGGACTCGCTCTGGGAAGGACGACGCTTCAAACCCGCGTCCGGTCATCGTGATTTAGGTTTCTCGTAATTTCCCCATATCGCTTATGGCAAATGCCGGGATGGTTCCTTCGAAAGGGCACGACCGCTTTCCTTCTCCATCTTTCCCTAATCCGAGCTTGTGCTCCGCCTGTAACGACCTCGTTGTCGATGGAATCTTGCACATTAACTCCTCCCCCCCGCCCCCCCGCCCCTTCCTCCTCCTCCTCCTCCTCCTCCTCCTCCTCCCTCCCTCCCTCCCTCCCTCCCTCCCTCCCTCCTCTTCCTACAAGTGAAGTATCATTATGCGTTTCGGCACTGAGGTGGTTTACTCATATGCCTGCTTAACTTTATTGCATCATATTGAATATTTACGAGGCGTAGACATCTATGAAAATTCGTATTGTGATGTTTTTGCAACCTCTTGGCAAAAGGGTGAGATATTTTATCATAGAGGGATACCAAAATTCGACCGAAGTAAGCAAGTTGTCGTGGGAGTGTAGGTTTCAGTAGTCTTGCAGAGACGAAGAGACTTGCACGGGATAGGTTAACGTGAATTTGTATCAAATCAGTCTCCAGTGTGGACGTGTAACAGCAACATTGGTGAAGTTACGCAAGAGGCTTCTGTGAAGTGTGAAAGGTTGAAGACGAGGTGCTGGCGGAATTAAAGCAATGAGGACGGGTCGCGAGCTGTGCTTGGGCAGCTTAGTCGGTAGAGCACTTGTCCACGAAAGGCAAAGATCCCCTGAATAATGAGGTTTGGTCACAGGTTTTCTGTTCCACAGGCAGCACGAAAGGAACCGATCAGAATACAGCTACCAAGGCACTTCAAGTTGAGCAGATCCACGATATTAGCTTATATACAGATGAGAGGTTGATGGAGTTCATTGACTTACGACGGGCGAAACGTTTGCTATTTGCTCATGCGAGTGTAACAGCTTCGGGCGTTCCAAACACGTGTATAGCTGTTGACAGTCGCTGTAACGCGGTGCGGAGTAGCAGCTGCTTGCAGGGACGCTGTGATGTAAGCGTGCTGAGAATAGTGCTTGGTGTGTTGCAACAGGCTCTATTTTCACCTTTATAAGGCCCAGCGACGGCAGCCGCTCTCTGGAAGTTGATGAAGCGCTGGGACTGACAGAAATCAAGATTTGCACTATCATTCTTCTCTGTGAGAAGCGACTGACAGAGACACGAATGAAATTATTATTGTTGCAGATGGCCGCGGGAATTTTGTAGTCACTACACTTTCGGAGCTTAGACCAAATAGCCTCTGAACAGCAGGCAGCATAGAAGAATGAGTGCCTGTGGGTGGTGCAGGGAAACTTTCTTCCCCCTTATTTCCTTCGTCATCGCAGGTACCTGTGGCCCGTGTTACTGACAGTCGGAAAAGTATTGCCTTAACAGTAGACTTCGTTATCAGTTTTGTGTGTCATTGTTCACCTGTAACTTTCTTAAGAGTTTCTTTCATTTTTTACTTACAGCTCCATTGGTAAAGGAAAACATTCTTGTAAAAAGTGAAGGCACATCCATATTACAATCAAGAATAGGACAAGGAAATTCTGTCATTGGTGATGTAATGTCTAAAGGCGCGTGCATACTATCCCAACGCAAGCCTACAAATGACAGCCAATCACTTCGTTGGGCGATAGTGTGTAAGGGCGACAAGTCGGAGCCAACGAAGTGGTTGGCCGTGGCTGTTGGCGGTAACATCAAAGCATTGGCGGTTGGTTAGCGTTGGGTCCCCTCTCCTAGTGCAGACGGTGGATCGAATAGTCCTTGGTTCCGTAGTGATCTGATATGTCCCTATAACTGGTGTGTATTTAAATTTTTCAGCACAGCTAGAAGTCGCACTCAGTATGTTTTATTTAACAAGAGCACTTTCAGAAACTCTGGAATTTACAGTTTAAAGTACAGTAATTGGCTGTAAAATTAAAGAGCGAAACCGGTCATTAAACGTACTGGGTAAGACCTGTGGCTGTCCTGAAAAACATTTCAACAGTCGCTGTTTCCCCAGCAGCAATATCTGGTCTCGCTAAGTGCGTATATTTGTTGTGTCTAAAAATACTGGAGTATGGGGTGGAATATGGAGAGACCATTAAAACTTATAGAGTTTTATCGTGAACCGGAATGTATATGTGCCCCTAAGAACTGCGATTATAAAAGCAAATTGAAAAAAATTAGACGCTTGGATGGAAACATGTGAGCCGTTAGAAAGAAATGTGCAAGGTATGAAAAAGAAAATGGATTATCTATTGACAGCCCTTCGCCGTGAACGATAAAGAAAAAAAAATTGAGAGTGGCCATTAATATTTCTACAGCAGATACAGCTCTTCTGTCCTCTTCGGAAATTTTAGTGCCCACACAATTCAATAACAATTCGAAATCCGTAGCTTTCATTCGCTAAGAAATTGTGAAATAGCCCATTCTCCAATTCAGCCTTAACGTAAACGTCAGTTTTGTCCCACCACCCTGCTCCCAACTTTTTTAGAAAGAGATCACCCACCAGTGTCGTTTCTTTGTCTTCTTTTTCTCAGCAGTTTCTTGCAGTAAAATAAACGCTGCACATGCAGCGACTCTTAAATCCTCTTTCCCTCCATAATACCTGCTGGTAAAATGGTAATTAAAACACTGCTTCATAACAATAACAAAACGGGAGCAACGACGGCAAGTTATCAGAGCTAGCTGAGGCCGAATCCTTTTGCCCCAAGCCCTTCGTTAGGTGAGGATGAGAAGCCGAACGCCAATGCACAGGCGACCAACTTTCATTTGGAGGAAACCTAGTGTGTACTCGCATTAAAACGAAACTTGTTTGGAAAAAATACTCTTCAGTACTACACACTATTGGTACCAGTATTGGTAAGTAATTGATACGGTAGTTACTGATACTATACGGAGACTTTTTCCGACGTTATTTCGGAAGCATCAGTGTACGGAAGACGTGAGACGGTTTAATATATTTGCATCGGTCAAATCTTCTCACAGTAGTAGTAGCTACAGTTTTCACGTACCAAAAATCCAGAATGAAATTTTCACTCTGCAGTCGAGTGTGAATGAAAAAAACGTTTTAGAGTACGGGTCATGGTGTTAGCGGACCAGGCGAATAACGGTGTCAAATGTCGCGTCCACACTGTGCACTGGTCGTGCGCAGGCCCATCACATGCTCCATAATGTTTTGGGTTACCGAAAAATTTCTGCAGGGTAGGTGTTGAGAAACCTGACTCTGGATCAAAAGTGTGCAGGAATGGGAATCAGCCTCAATCACTTCATGCGGTATACGCGAGAGGGAAATGAATTTCTGTTCAGAATCATCACGGGCGATGAGACACAGGTGCACGACTTTATCTCAGAACCCAAGGCCGCCTCAATGGCGTAGAAGTATCTTACTTTACCAGCGAGGAAAAAATTCAAAGTGTCACCCCCCGCAGGAAAGGTGGTAGCTGCAGTGTCTAGGACGATTCTCCTTGATTTCCTCCAGCAAGGGCCCATCATTGCGGTACACTACTTTTGACACCCGCACCAGACTCAGGTCCGCCATTCGGCGAGAGAGACCAAGGCTCTCGAGTGAAGGTGGTGTGTTCTTGGGCGACAGCACAAAATCACACACACCAAGGCTCACACTGGATCAAATTCGTCGCTTCGGATGGAATAGATTGGATCGCTCGGCCTACAGCCCCGATCTTGCCCCAGACTTTCACCTTTTAAAAGCCGCGCTCTAGACACATCACTTCCAAACCAATGCTGAAGTGGAGCAGGCTGTGCCACAGTTCCCTGAATCGCAGGACACCGAGTTTTACCAGAGTGGTTTCTTCAAGCTGACATATGTGTCAATTCCGGTGGCGACTATGTCGAATAATAGTTCGCGATGCCATGGTTTATTTGTTTTTGGCAGTAAAGTTTCCGTGCGAAAAAACAGGACGAAACTTACTTTTGGAACCTTCCTCGCAACTACTACAAGTATTTCTCTCTGCGTTGCATTTCACAGTAGTTTGCAGGCTGTGGCTGTAGATGTCTCGCACGCGACTACCTATTGTAAGATGGTGTGGCATGAGTTGACGGGAAAATTAGGTGGTGCAGCTTTTTATCGCCAGATGTTGCTTCAGCGGCCGGAATGAAATACTCGTCGGGCAAGAAGTACCTAACAGACTTCCATGGTGATGGCGACATGAAACGTACCTCCTAACCCCGTGTATTTCTGCACCTGTGAGGGAACCACGTGCCACCCTCATCTTACAAATGTATCGTCCTCCGTTCTATAACTAGAATGCACCGTGTAGTTAGACGTAAGACATAATTTTATGTGACACTAGAAAACAGCTGGCAGCTACCTGCAGGTGGACCCATTTCAGGGCACGCGGTTACCCTGTATTCTCGCCCAAATTCTCCCCAATCGTTCTTGGAACAATGTTGTACGGTTAACTAAATTGCATTTTGTATTCAGAATCAAACGTTCACCCCAGAACTATTAGAACGTCGTGAAGAAATGTAAAAGTATAGTTCTCTTTTTTTCGTAATTTGGATCTCTTCGGAATGAATCTCGTTGTATCTCAAACCTAGATAGCAAACAGGATTTGTAGCGAGGTTAAAAGCAAACCACAGTTAAGATTAAATTTAACGTCGAGATCATTAGAGACTGAAAAGGCTGTAACCAGAGAGGGACGGAAAAGGGCAATTGTCCGCTCCTCCCCACTCCCTTCTCTCCCCCCCCCCCCTAATCTTCCTTTCTCCTCTTGCGAATATAGATCCACATATTCTTTCGCGCGTCGTGCGAATGGATTGTAAGCTTTTGTGTATTGACATTGGCGAATTCATTGGTTCTGAGTTCATGCACACTGTTCAGATAGCCGGTTGCGTTTACTGCACTGTGGTCAATAAAGAAAGCGATTGCACATTTCGTTTAGTGTTTATTAACGATCCCACTGGTGGGTTGCAGAGACGAATAGCTGTCCTTACAAAATCCTTGCGACCAACTGATAGCAGACACGTCAGTGAAGTGCGAATTTGTAGCTTTAGGAAAAGTTTCCGTTACGAGCTTTGCTCGTGTCTTTATGGGGAGAGCTCCGCCATGACCGAGCTTATCGCCAAAAGCAGTTAATAGTCATCCTATTACCTCACTGGTAGATAAAAGACCCGTCTGAAAAAGTTCTAGCGGATACCAATATTTCAACATACTGCTTTTAGTAAGGTACACATCACTCATTCCAAGATGTTTCCTACGGCTGAACAAATATTTGAACGAAATCGTAATAAAATTACCAATCTCCAGTGCGTGTCTATTGTCGTGAAGTACCTGAAAGATGTAAAGAAAATAACGAATTTCTTCAAAAAATTACATCGCTAGATGTAAAGAATCTCATTCTTTTTCACTTGAACCTCTGCAGGGCCACGATAGCCCATAAATTGCCTGCATTTTTTTCTCCTCCCATATCCACTTCAGTTTTTGTCTTCTGATTCTCTTAATTTTGTTTGCCATCCACCTTGATGTCTAGTTGCAACCAGGCTTTTCTGATTTCAACAACCCACTCGATTCCCGTCTTTCCTCTTGTCCTGACTATTTTCTCATGCTCCTTTAGTCAGTCTGTCCATATTTGTCCTGATCACATGTCTCACGATTGCTGCTGTAAGTAGGCTGTTTATGTTTTCTTTATGTAAGTTTGCTGTTTATGTTTTTTATTGGCAACGTTACATAGCACTCTGTATGAAAATCACTGGCTGTGCTGTGTGCAGTATGTGGCTAATTTGCATTGTTGTCTGCCATTGTTGTCATGAACTGCTATAGCTGGATGCGAACAGCGCATAGCGCTGGGCAGTTGGAGGTGAGCCGCCAGCAGTGGTGGACGTGGGGAGAGAGATGGCGGAGTTTTGTAATACTGGATGTCAATTATGAATATTAAGGTAAATACATTGTTTGTTCTCTATTAATATCTTTCATTTGCTAACTATCCCTATCAGTAGTTAGTACCTTCAGTAGTTTGAATCTTTTATTTAGCTGGCAGTAGGGGCACTCGCTGTATTGCAGTAGTTCGAGCAGCGAAGATTTTTGTGAGGTAAGTGATTTGTAAAAGGTATAGGTTAAAGTTAGTCAGGGCCATTGTTTTGTAGGGGTTATTGAAAGTCAGATTGCGTTGCGCTAAAATTATTGTGTGCCAGGTTAAGCACAGTCTTGTACAATTATTCTAAGTGGACGTTTCATATGTATAAATTCCTCTAAGGGGACGTTTCATATGTCGTCTTTGCAACGTCCTGCCAAAATAATGTGTCGTAAATGTTCAGGCAGTTTGATTAAGCAAATGCGGATGAGTTCTGAGGGGCTGTATGGGTTTGACAGGTACTGATTCTTGTGCAACATGTCTTCAAAATATTTGACAAGACTGGAAAATTCAGATTGTTCAAAGTGTTTCATCATCATGATGCTATGTTTTACGCGGTCTTGTGTAGCTTGAGACCAATATGCTGAGAGGAAGGCGTGGTAAAATTCTCCTTCACTGTGACAATCGTGAATGACCGATCGCATTCTTACAGCTGGTTCATTCTCCAAGTAGCCACACATAAATTCTAATCTGTGTTCTAATGACCAGTTGGGAGGAAAACAATGAGAGAATTGATGGAGCCACGCTTGTGGATGAATGTCGTTGCCAGAATTCTTAAATGTTTTGAATTTACGTGTAGTAATGAACAGCTTATAGTCAAAATCATCATGTCGGCGAGTCACATATCGGTCATTGTTACGTCGTGTCGGCGGTTCCATCTCAAAATTCGGTGCACCTTGCCAATTTCTTTCATAATTACCGAAATGCTCTGTGTTATTATATTGTGGCTTTTCCGTATTTCTATGTCCCTCTTCCAGTATTGGGGCGCGAGTGTCCTCTGAAATACGTAATTCTTGTATCACCTGCGTCAACTGATCTTGTACTTCTCGGATTTCTCTTTTATACTGTGTATTAATTTGATTTTGATTTTGTTTGAATTTTCTTATTTGTTCATAGTCTTCTGTGTCAGTGAAGGCTACGGGTCTTGTGTCATTCAGATCATCATCTACCTTTGTAGATAAGTTAGTGACCTGATTCGAAAGTTCAGCTACTTTCTCCGATAGTGAACACATTTCCTCAGTGTGTTTTTCTGAACCAAGTTTCAGAGTGTCCATTTGTGTTGAAATCGAATCTACTGTGTTCTTTAAGTTTTCCTGAGTTTTTGCCAGTTGCGTAACCGAATCGGTAGATGCAACTGAGTCAATTTTAGCCCACAAGGTCTCATGATTTTCATGAACAATGGTTTGCAGTTCTTTTATGGCTGCTTCGTGATTCTGTAATACATTCTCATGACGCGAAAAAATAGGTTGGAAATGCTCACAAATTTGTGTTTTTACGTCATTACAGACTTTCTGACATTTCGATTCTATTTTATGTAACTCAGTAGTTAAATCTTCACGTGTTTGTTCAAGCATATGTTCCACTGAGTCTAACTTTTGAAGCTTTTGTTCCATTGTGTCTAACTTTTGAAGCTTTTGCTGTGTTTGTCTCTGATTTTGTTCCATTGTGTCTAACTTTTGAAGATTTTGTCCCATCTGTCTCTGATTTTGTTCCATTTGTTGCATTAATTGCAATAATAATGTATTAGTGTCTGGAATCTGTTTCTCTATGCTTTTTAGCAGTGCATTTTCACCGGCAACATTCACATTTTGACAAGCAGAAAATGTGTCTTGACTCATTTGAGAAAAAGGTGAGGACCCAAAACCGAAGTCTACAGTATTTGCAGTATTGTGTTCTGTCATTTCGGATTCCTGAGGCGAGCTGTTGCCGACCGATCGATCGATAATGCTTCCTTGTTCACTACCTGTTTGACTGTCTACGCCATTGTTTGACGCCCGCTCCATTTCCCTATGCACAGTTACCAAATTACTACTTTGAACATTAGTTAACTCATTACACAGTGGCGCTAACACATTGCTTTCGTCTTCACTGTCGTTTCTTAGTTTACTTTGGAGCCGAGTGTTACGTTTTTCACACGCCATTATTGTCACAATATTTCACACGATAACACAGAAAAGCACAATTTGAATAGCAAAAATAAGAGAACACATTAACATAGCACTGAAAATAATATCTAGTTAATTGCAGCTGCGAAATACTTGGTGCAAATCTACATGCATGCCACAACTGTTTTACAGTACAACAATGAAAGGCTGCAACTACAAAGGAGATTCCCTCTACAATTACGCGCTAGCAATAAACAAAAGCTACACTAAATACACAAACTACAAGAAAAAATCAGAAGATTCCAGTGAGGTATCCTAGGCTAAGGGTCGACATATGAAACGTCCCCTTAGAGGAATTTATACATATGAAACGTCCACTTAGAATAATTGTACAAGACTGTGCTTAACCTGGCACACAATAATTTTAGCGCAACGCAATCTGACTTTCAATAACCCCTACAAAACAATGGCCCTGACTAACTTTAACCTATACCTTTTACAAATCACTTACCTCACAAAAATCTTCGCTGCTCGAACTACTGCAATACAGCGAGTGCCCCTACTGCCAGCTAAATAAAAGATTCAAACTACTGAAGGTACTAACTACTGATAGGGATAGTTAGCAAATGAAAGATATTAATAGAGAACAAACAATGTATTTACCTTAATATTCATAATTGACATCCAGTATTACAAAACTCCGCCATCTCTCTCCCCACGTCCACCACTGCTGGCGGCTCACCTCCAACTGCCCAGCGCTATGCGCTGTTCGCATCCAGCTATAGCAGTTCATGACAACAATGGCAGACAACAATGCAAATTAGCCACATACTGCACACAGCACAGCCAGTGATTTTCATACAGAGTGCTATGTAACGTTGCCAATAAAAAACATAAACAGCAAACTTACATAAAGAAAACATAAACAGCCTACTTACACTGCCCTTTGTATTTTCTTCTGACAGTGTGCTCATGGTGCTTTACATTTCTCCCCTAGGTCTTTGTATCCATCTATCAACACCTGTTTACGTCCTAGTATTTTCCTCAGTATTTTTCTCTGCACCTTGTCTTCCTAGCCGTAGCGTGATAGCTGCATACGGTACAACATTCCTCACCATGCCTCGTAGTGTCAGGTTTATGTGCCACAAGTTTCTAACCGTCGGTTCTCTTTTCAGGGAATCTAAAAGGTGATTCCGTTACGATAATAAAACGCTTTCAGGAGTGATGGAGAAGGGTAAATGTATAAATTCTAGGTAAGGGACCCTGAGCAGAAAACGGCCGAGTCGAAATTTATAAGCGAAAATTGATATGATACCTCGACAGCGGAATACATGTGCCGGTACTGTTGTTACAATATTGTGGGGTGTGCAAATTTCAGAGGTGGTAGTATAGACCAAAACAAGAAAAAATGCCTAGAAAACATGGTCTGTAAAATGCGTTCCTTAAGAGCTGTGATGGCTTCTTCATCTTCGCTACTGTGAAACATCTCTTCTACTGAACAAGACAGTGCTCACTGAACAAGGGAGTGCCTCCGAAATTATAGGTTAAGCGGAGAAAGAACTCTCTTCCTGTACATAAATCAATCGATTAAACAACCTTTAAGCAGCAAATAATTCAAATACGTCACTGAGTTCTAAAGTTATTAATTTGTAGCTTTAGAATTCAGTTGTTTGGTGTTTACTGGCTCTTTAAAGGGACATTGTATGTCTATGCCGCCCATGTTAAATTGTCGAATTTTGTGACCCATTATGTTGGAAACTTTTTAAGGCAACACCTTATAATTTTCCATAATTATTGAATGCACCTTTCTAGATACACTGAACTAGAATTATTACTATTACTTCTTTTTTCAAACACTCAATTTTTTGACAATTTTGTAAATAAATGAACATAAAACAACTCAGGATATTTTATTTATTCTTGTTCCATATGTGTCGAACCTCACACGTGGAATGCTGCGAAAATTTCATGTTTCCACCATCAGTACTTTTTTAGAAAATGGGTCATTTATTGCAAAAAACGTAGTTCAGAGATATTGAGGCTTAAAACTTTTTTTTATTACACATTCTTATACAGACTTACATTTTTGCGTCTTTTATGCACCAGAATTGCCCTGGCTCATAGTCTTTGTCTTCGTCAGTGTCACGATAGCCCAGTGTTTGCCTCCTCCTTTTCTTTCTTGCTTCTTTTTCAGTTGGTGAGCAGCTAACTCTGCTTCACGTACACGAAACTCATCCAGTTCCCGCAGTCCTTTAACAGTGTTCTGGCCAAATCTTACCCCAAACTTCTCCAGAACCTCAAGTCTTTCATAGTTCCCACCATTAAAAGTTATTACAGCATCAGACACTGCTAACTTTAGAAAATACATTTTTAGGCACACGGCACCACACAACATTGTTGAAGGACTCATTCACATTCTGGGTCTTCCCATGTAAACACTTTTTTCGCTCAGGATTTGCCAAACCTCAGTAAATAGGTTAGATTGCCTCCTTTACTGCCAAAGAAAGAGAGTGTTTATGTGTAAATTCAGGCAGGGTGCCAGAAAATTCAGCTTGCCTATATCTACACCAAGTGTTTGGTGGAGGTGGACACAAAGCATGACATGGCTTTTCATCGGTTGATATTCGATAAAAGAAACTGCTCCACACAGCTCTTTTCATCTTCTCTAAATTGTCACAGTTCTCTCTAATGGCCTTCCCATAATATTCCTGTAATTCATCAATTATTTTGTCAGTCTTCCAGCACATTTTATTGACTTGCCATCAGACAGTTTTGTATTACCCAGCTTGGTATTCAGGTTACACAGATGTGTCCCT
The DNA here is from genome assembly GCF_023864275.1 of Schistocerca cancellata. Taxonomy (NCBI): domain Eukaryota; kingdom Metazoa; phylum Arthropoda; class Insecta; order Orthoptera; family Acrididae; genus Schistocerca; species Schistocerca cancellata. Next base: position 192,541,134 of record NC_064634.1, read on the forward strand.
ATCCTTTTCTTGACATGTCCTACACAATCAAGTTTTTGTATATGCTCATCATATGGCTTAGTGTTTTGTACTGCAATGAAAGCCGTTCTGTCTCCATCACCTAAGTAATTCACATATCTGACACCTCTCTCCTTCTGCAAACGTTGGAAAATGTTAACTGCTTCTTTTACCTCCATTCTTGTGCCAACATAATTTTTTATACACTGCTGCTTATTAACTAATCTGTCCTTCTGGTTCGCTACACAACTTGGCAGTACTCACTGAGAACTTCAAATCCAAAACTTTTCCAGTGTCAATACTTATTGCAGATGTAATACCATTTTTAGAACTAAACTCACGCTTTTGCCAGGATCCATCCACAGCTTCTGATGTAGAAGCAACCATTGAATTTTGAGCCACAGCATTTACAGAGACCCCAATTCCTGTTACATATTTCGTGTACGTAGAAGGTGGTTTTGGCAAATTCAACACAGTGCAGAGAACATTACCAGCCCTTGCACCTTTACCAGTGCATCTAAGGCCATAGAATAGTCTCACATTAGTTTGATGTAGTTCATTACCTGAACACTTTGATGAAGTATGAAATGCTTTTTCGCTTTTGCACTTCTGACATTTAATAATTAATTTAGACGCGACACATATTCTAGTTCCAATATCCTCATAAAGTTTAACTTCACCATCACAAAGACAGCAAGAGACAGTTTCAGAAACAACATGTGCAAAGATTTGCAGATCAGTAGTGACGTTGTCCATAATATCATTACCTTTACCACTGTCACCCGTTTCTAAAGTTACTTTTCTTTTCGATGCACTAGGGGGCGTGATCACTTCAGAAACATTATCGTGGTTTTCTTCACCGCTAGCACACGTATTTTCAAAAAAATGGTTCAAATGGCTCTGAGCACTATGGGACTCAACATCTTAGGTCATAAGTCCCCTAGAACTTAGAACTGCTTAAACCTAACTAACCTAAGGACATCACACACACACACACACACACACACACACACACACACACACACACATGCCCGAGGCAGGATTCGAACCTGCGACCGTAGCAGCCTCGCGGTTCCGGACTGCAGCGCCAGAACCGCACGGCCACCGCGGCCGGCGTATTTTCAAGTACTTCAGAAGAAAATGCAGGTCTCACATATCTGTTACCTGCAAATTTGGGTTTCTTGAAGTTACTTTTACGCTTAGTCATTTTATTTACGTATAAAAATCAATAGAAGTTAGCTTACGACAAAAGTAGCCGATTATCACACTACTTTTAACGAAAACTAGTATCAGAAACAAAGGACTGATTTGTTTATTCTTAATGTCAACTTCGGAGACGTAGCAGTAGGCACAAAACAAAGCAATTCACAGCCTTGTAGACTGTGTAGTTCCCAAGATACGACTGCTCAGATGTGGCAGTATATGTGTATCCGCGAAATTTGACAGTCACACGTCAACATTCAAAATATTATTTTATGGTCTCACAATTGTCTGATTTTAATGTTTGTATACCAAAATGTTCAGGAAAGTCCAAAGTACGTTATGGAGTAGAAAACAGAAAATGTCAAATTTCAATGAATTTCACGTGCAATGTCCCCTTAATGGCGTCACAGACGTAGGCGGACGAAGTAAACTGGTGCTATTGTTAAGCGACAATGTGCGTCTGTATGGATGTGGGGAACAAAAATAGAATGCGTCCAAACATTTCCACTGACAACGCAATAGTTAATGAGTTACTCTAGATTTCGACACTTGCTTTGCCTGCGTCTCCACCCCCCCCCCCCCCCCCCCCACACACACACACACTCTCCGTGCCGCCCCTCCCCTCCCAGCGGTAGTTTTCCCCCGGTGTGAAGTTCAGTGACTGTGAAAATAGTGTTTACAGGTGTAAGCAGAAATCAAGCGTTTCGCAAGGCGCGGCGGCTACTGTCTACACAGGCATACGGCACCTGCATACCTGCTGGCCGTTACGTAAGCTCTCTTCCGCCACACACTTCATTGCCACCGTCTGCCGACTTCCTCCTCTCCGCTGCGCTGTGATAACGAGAGATTCACTGAAACTCGTCACGTCTAGCCACCAACAGTAACTACAATAATTGTGCACATGGCACAGCGCTGTTCAATTCCTCCTGTCGTCCGAAGTAGTCTGCGAGAGAGGGAGGCGCACATAAGTGGGAACGGCCTACGCGCATGCGCAATTAAGTAGCCACGTCCTAGCGACAGACAGGAACCATATCATTTTTGCGTGACGTGGTAAATGGCTAATGGTGCTGGTACAGACGGTAGGTAGTGTGGCTTAAGCTGACGAGCTAATGAACTGCTGCAACTTAACTTGGCACGGGAATAATACCCTCCTGTAGCCGCTTGATTTGCGTTCTAAATATTTACATCCATTTTCCCTAACACAGCAGCTTTGTGAGCCAATAATGCACTGGGACAGTCATTAGCTTCCAGCACTCAAGGCTTCTGTATTATCTATTTGGCAGCGAAACCAGCCACAGGTATGCGAGAAGTAGTTGGCGAACTATGATTTTTCAACCAGGGGACGTTGTTACCCGCAATTGGGGGAAGCGTATCAAAAATTTTATTGTGTTGGTAGTAATCTAAATATACGGTACCATATATGATTGGTGGCGAAGGAAGAAGGTAGTGGATAATATATTCGACACTGAATGGCGGAATGAATAGGTTGTGTTCTTGTTGAAGGAACCATTCCCGCTACTGAGTGAATGATGTAGGGCAACCGCTGGAAAACTCTGGAGATTTTGAACCACGTTCCTCCTAAATAAGAATCCATTGTCGTGTAGATTACGCCACTTCGGCGGATACCCATGCTAGAAATGATCAGCTAATAGTAATTGTAGACGACACACTCTCAACTACCGATATCGACAAACAATGATAAGCATTGTCACAAAAAACTGTGAGTTAATTTCAACACAAGTCGTCACACAGTCCATTGACATCTCGAGCAACTTGTTTTGTAACCGCAGGTCAAATGGAAGTACATAAATTGACCGTTCATCACCGGCTAGCAATCTGCAATATTGTAATCGCCAGTAGCAGCGTTGCCAAGACTGTACAGTATGCAGCACGTGGGTTAAAACGCCACCCAAAAAATGGGTCACATCCAGGAAACAAAACACTAATACCTTGAACTGCTTCGGGCCTTGATAATCGCCTCACTTCGACAAGGAAGAGAGAACATAGGTTTTTGGTATGCGTAATGCATCCGAAGCCACTCATTGGTGATTAACATCCTGTAGAGGTGTAGAGCTACCAAGTTGCGATGTTGATTGCTACGTTTCACCAGCTGTTTCAAATAGTCCCAGACATTATCAGTGGGGTTAAATTTGAGATGATTTAACAAGGCAATCCAGGTGCGGTAGGATGCCTGAGTGTTCGTCGAACCAAGATCGTATGTTCGTAGATCTCTGAACAAGGCTTTTGTCAGCTTGGAAGATGGGAGTATTCGCAGTATAATCATCATGATGATTTTGGAAGAAGGTGCAACAGTTTGTCTCCGACAGCGTTGACAAGAACATCCTTGCTGATGTTCACGGCAATCTAAACCACGGGGCCCAAATGACTGTACGAAGAAAAAGAAAAATATCATCACAAAACCACCCCAGTGAGAACTATACCCTCCATACACTGTGCGTTAAATGCGTCATTGGGCAATCGTTACGCTCCATGCCGGGCATCTTTTGAGAAGAGGAAGAATCGCGACTTTTCGGACCACACTGCATATCTCCAGACAGCCAGTGTCGAATTTCTGTGTCGTTTCCTCCATTGAGGACGAGCAGCTACGACTAGTGGAATTTTGCTAAGTTTCTGCTCCAGATGTCCATTGCATGCAGTTTCCGGTGTTAGCTTGGAAACTGGTTGAGAGGGACAGCAGCAGTTTCTTTCGTGTTTGAAGCTGATTATCATTCAGAAGTTGTCAAAGCATCCGTTCCCAATTTGTTAAAAAAAAATTTGCGATCACTTTATTGTGACATGTTCAACGGCTGCGAGTGGTGCACCTCTCGTTGTAAACGGTGGACAGGCTGGGGTGATATACCATCGCATCAGAGAACTTCACGGTGTGCTGGTTTACTGTTCCGATTTCATACAAAAGAACACCCTCCTCCCCACCCCCAAAATACACACTGAGAGGGAGAGGAGGAGGGAGGGAAGGAGGGGGGGAGAGAGAGGGAGGGGTTCACTTCCATGACTTTCAAGCTGCTGACAATGATTTTGTTCCTTGAGTTTGCGTTATGCTTCATCTGGGTTTCAAGCAAATAGTCCACATCTCGTTATTTCACATGTGTACTTTCTTCTACATATTGTTTGACGGACATGCTCCGGCTTAAGTCTTGGTCTATGTATTCACCCTACTGGAATGTAACTGAACATCAGCGGTCTGTTTTAGAACAGCGAATTTCCTTCCATGGCATCCTAAGTGCAGAACTTTGATAGCGATATATAATATCTCTGGAAACAACGTACGAGTACCGTTCAGCGATTGTAAACCTGTTCGTTCAGTGGTTCCCTTGTTATTACTCTGAGACTGGTCTACATCGGACTTCGTTTTATGGAGATTTGAATCTCTCAGAGATCTTTTACTGTGAGACTCTGGGGCTCTCGGTTTTATTTTGTATAAGCAGCCAAACAGCATTCAGAGATAAAGATTAAAGTAGGGAGCCATATAACGCTGTGAACAACTATTATAGAACGGCCAGATCAATTACAGAAATAGCTAGGCAATAAAGCTCCTGCCAGTATAGGAGCTGCAAGTGATACAGTTGTCAGTTCATTCGTGTTCGGGACTTTTTGATGCAGTGTGCACCTATGTCGCTGGCGGCTAAAATATTCGGTATGGATGGCTCCAGGAACTTCTTCAACAGTACGTAAAACTTGCCGCCTCTGAAAACACTATTTTTCTGACGGATACTCGATGCATAGCTTCAGTAATGATTGTGGTTCTTTCCTAACACAATCTATCCTTCCCAAATGTGTGAATGTAAAGCACATTTGCTGTTCGCATGTGTTTAAAATAACCATTGTAAACTACCGCGAACTAAATCGTAGCTGTTCCGACCCACCATTACTACATGTCTATCCATAATCCAGCTGCCGCTGTACACTTGACGAAAAGAGCTCGTGGAAGAAGTTGCTGGCTCATTCTCTTAGAGGCACGTCCTGGTATATTCTCAGACTTATTGTGTTGTTTGATGAAAGAAAGATTGCAGGGAAGCGATTTTCAAGTTGCAAAGTTAAACCTACGCTGCGCGTATAGAAACCTCACGCTTCAGATGGAAACGTGTTCCACTAGTCCTTTCTGATAGGTTTCCGAAGGGCAGGATGATACATAGCAATTAAGAGGAGCTGAGAGGACGCAAAGGCCAGTGTTTCGCTGCACGGAAAGCGTTCTCCTGATGTAACAACTTTCTTCCTTCTAAACGTCCTTCGTGTATGGGGAGGCACGGCCACAGTACGACTTCAGCGACGCAAGGCGACGCTGCATTGCGCAACCTGGCGTGCCACTCCCAGCGACGCGGCGTCCCTGCGTTTTACCGCCGTCCTCACTGACTCACGGGTCACCTTCTCCTCTCCCCTACTGCCGCAGACAGCTTTATTGATGTAGCTTTCACAGTAGTGAAACAACCTGTAGCGACCGCGCACGAACATGTATTACAAATCAGTTTGCGTGAATCCGTGAAGTGATGTACGATGAGGAATCGACCAGTATCCTGCTTCTTCCCAAATGCTGCTTCGTTTAACGACTGTGACGTTAGGATTACGGCTATCACATTTTACTCAGAGGGATATCAGCATCCATTCCTCCTCTCAGCATTCATCAAAGACACAGAAAGAACCTTAATATGTTAACTGAATTAAATATACTGAAATCTAGTGAATGAATCGTTGGGAAAGAAATCAGTGAAGCTGCATTGACATGAAATATTAGTTCCGGTAACGTACATATCACCGACGGTTGAAAATCTTTGTAATCGTGTAACTCGAATCAGGTTTGTGGTGCTTTTTGCAGACGATTTGCTGGTAAAAATTGCATGTCGTGCAGTTCCGTGATCGTTCATGGCTGGTGCTGCTCACCACGGATTTCTCTCCGTCTCGAGAGTAGCACTTACACCCAATTTACTCAGTTATTTTTTGGATATATTCCAGTCTCTCTCTTCCCCGGCAATTTTTATTCTGTACAGCCCTCTCAGGTACCATGTATGCTGTTCCTTGAAATCTCAAAATATGTCCCCTTGCCCTGGCCCTCCTTCTTGTCAGTATTTTCCAGACGCCGGCCGGGGTGGCCTAGCGGTTCTAGGCGCTACAGTCTGGAACCGCGCGACTGCTGCAGTCGCAGGTTAGAATCCTGCCTCGGGCATGGATGTGTGTGATGTCCTTAGGTTAGTTGGGTTTACGTAGTTCTAAGTTCTAGGGGACTGATGACCTCAGCAGTTAAGTCCCATAGTGCTCAGAGCCATTTGAACCATTTTCCAGACGTCCCTCTCCCCGCCGAATAGTTCTCTGGGAAACTAACACTACATGTTCTCGAAAAGTTAAGTTCTTATTTTCTTGTTATTGTGTTCACGCTATATGTGTCTGGAAAATGAGTATTATACAGTACGAAATCTACAAATTTGCTCCGAGTTTAAGCACTGTTACACGACTATACGACGAAAGCTAAAACTGCATCAAGCATACGAAAAGCTGTTGTCATTTTTCTCCTGATGTTTGGTTCTCAGAGTACAACGCTGGCCTATCAAATCTGATGTGCACAATTTTATCCGCCCGACTAGTTCTGTATCAGCGGTATTGATGTGATATCCGAGTGAAATGACGTTTTGGGCAGAGAGGCAATATCTTTTGTGTCCTCGAGGAGCCGGTCACGTATCAAGTGTCGTGGGAACCGATATTACCTAGGCAGTAAGGCACGGTGCAATACCACTGAAACTTGCTCTTCCGCCCGTTACATAGAGTCAATACAGATCAGTCAGCTGTGTAGCTTAATCGTTTTTTCCCTGCTTCCTATACTTTTGGCGTAGCAAACACATTACGTAACAGTCGTGGAACTGATGCCGCTGATCTATTTCCGTCTGCACTCTAGACCGGCGTAAACATTCACTGCGAAGCCATCTTATATGTAGCAGGCACATCCAACTTCACAATGCTCAAGTATGAACATCCTGCCAACGAAACGAAAAAAAGAAAATGCCCAAGTCCCGTAATGAGGAATGTAGTCCTAAGTTTCCCATACCTTGAAAAATAAATGTCGATATCACACACACACACACACACACACACACCCTCCTTTTTCCCTCTCGCTTTCTCCCCATAAAACTGATCCCCCTTTGAGGAGGAGGAACGATAGCTAACAGCTTAACACTTTATTTATAGTAACTGATTAGAAAAGTAGAAGGGAGGAAACTGTCTAATTGTAATCGCTGTGATAAATCATTAAGGAGGAGACTAGTAAACGAATGCGTTGAAGGTGTGCAAGATGCTGCAGAGGGTACAGCCATGTGCAACCCAAAAGGAATTACTGCAGATAACGACGAATTCTTGTCCGACTGTCCTAACATAGGATGTCCACAGGTCACCAGAGTGACTTGGGAAAATACCTGGATGGCTATTTAAAAATGGCCAATTCCCTTCACTATCTTGGTCCAGTTGGACTTGTGCGCTAATGACGATGCTGGCGGTAGTTGCTTATTGCACACATGACCTCCCACATTGTATTGCAGTCACTTTTTAAATTCATTGTAAACCGTAGGCAGAAAATACTTCACACTCGATGCATTGAGGCGAGTTAAGCGAGAAATAATGAGATACTGTATTCCTAACTTTCCGAAAAAGAGAAACCTGTTAACATCGGGAGGAAGTCTTTTTCAGAAGGTATTGTTCTGGGGAGTACCCTTTTATGGAAGCGAAACATGAACGACAAGCAGATCAGACATGAAGAGAAAAGAAGCTTTTAAAATGTGGTGCTACAGAAGAATGCTGAAGGAAAAAAATTTTTTTTTTCAAATGTGTGTGAATTCCTAAAGGGACCAAACTGCTGAGATCATCGGTCCCTAGACTTACACACTACTCAACTAACTTATGCTAAGAACAACACAGACACCCATGCCTAAGAGAGGACTCGAACCTCCGGCGGGAGGGGCCGCACAACCCGTGACACGGCGCCCTAGCGCGGCTGTCCTCAAGGTTAGATGGGTAGATGAATAACTGGGTCGAACAGATGTAGTGTGGAGTAGCTCCGTAGACAGTTGAGCAGAATAGACTAGATGTATCAAAGCAGCCTTCAGACTGAGAGTCTCAACAACAACAGCTACTACTACTACTACTACTACTACTACTACTACTAACTACAACAACAACAACAACAACAACAACAACTACTACTACTACTACTACTACTACAACGGCGGCGGTGGGCATAAGAGCGTCGTCCCAATGCATTATTAACGGCAGGTTTACTTGTTGAATGCAATTGTGAAGTCACCAGTTACACGTAACAATAACAACACTCAACACCCGTTCAAATTATCATAAAAATTACAGCAATTAAAATTCTAGAGTGATGAGATGTTTCCAGAGAAGCCACGTAGCTTTATGAAGATGCTTTATTCGCAACTACCGGTTTCGCGCGAGTATAGACTCATCTTCTCGTTTGTCTGTCGAAAATACAAATCATTATCTGAAATTTTCGAAATGGTAGAAGTACGGAAACGCAGTGTTGACATTCAACAAAGAATAATGACGAGTACTCACAGTGGTTATATTTTTATTATGTAGATTTACAGTTATGGAGTCCCAGTTTTCGGAAAGTTGTCCACGTTAAAAGTCGAGCCACAATGGTGGGTTGTCATAATAAAACTGATATGCTTGCAGATATGTACAAAACATGGCAGTTGACTGAGCCAGACCTAGAAAAAAGCAGGAGGAAAAATCTAATAATGAATGGTACACTACTGTGAACTGAGATAAAATACCTAAAATAAGTAGGGAAAGTACTATAAGTAGACAGAAACATGTCCCAAAAATAATAGTCTAATACGGAACCAAAACGTCGAGAATGGAAGAAATGTGAAAAATAGCGTACCGGATAACACGATGTAGGACATAATAAGATTCCATAGGTGCCAACTGTATAAAACCAATGAAGTAAATCTTCAAATCCCCCAAAGTGAAAATTATCCTAATAACTACTAGGAACGATTTAGATAGTCAAAATCCAGTTGTTAACTGTTCTCTCGACAAAACCTGTCAAAGGACAGCACAACACCAGTCCCCGAGCGGAGAAAATGTCCGACCCGGCCGGGAATCGAACTCGGTTAGCAATCTGCCGCGCTACTCCACAGCTCTCGCGGCGAATAAGTCTGTTGCCTGTTCTTTACATGTACTCGGGGGAGAGTCACAGTGGAAGGGGCGGGGAGGGAGGTAGCAAGAATAGGCTATGTATAGAAAGCGAGCGCGGCCGCCAAGGAGGGCTTTGCTGGAGCAAGGTTGCGCAACTCTTCGCTTCGCGTCCTGCGTTGTCCCGCTGCTCCGCGCCAAGGTCAAGGTCAAGGTCAGAGAGGAGCGTAGTGGGCGCTGGCGCTCGTACAAGTACACGCACCGCGGCGAACTGCGCAGCAGCCGCAATTATGCAACCTTGTGCTCTCACACAGGTGGCCGCTGCATAATCCAGCGCTGTGCCACTTTCCCCGTTCCAGCCGCGAATGGTCTACGGAGAGATCCGTGTGAGCTCGAACTTAACCTTCGTGGCCTTTTCGCGAGATACGTGTACTCTTCTAGGAATATACTCCCTCGGAATTTTAACAGTAAGCTACACTGTGACGCAGAACACCTGCCTTGGAGCATCAATCATTGGATGCGGATGAGCATCTCTGTCACGCATTCACGCTTACGAAATGAACCTGTAACGAAATACGCTATTCTTCTTTGGATCTACTTCATTTCCTCTATCAGTCCTATGTGGTATGCATCCCAGACCGACGAGCACTGTTTAACGAGGGCTGTGTAACTCTTTTTGTGTGTGGGCAACATTTCCTGAGGATTCTTCCAATGAATCTGTTTGCCACCTGCCTTCCCTCGATTAGTTTCATCTGGTCGTTCCAATTCATAACTTCTAGATATTTAACGGACGTGACTGCTCCCTGTGGTTCATCTGCAGTCGTAGAATAATTGTGCACTGTACACTATATTAGTTTATGTTGAGGCCCAGTTGCCACTACTCACAGAGCTGGCGTGATACCCGCAAGCTCATATTTTGTTCATTAGGCAGCAATGCGGAACGGTATCGAATGCCTCCCGGAAGCCAAGGAGCACGACATCGACTAGGGCGCCCGTATTTACTGCTTCCTGGTTCTCGTAGACGAACAGAGCGAGCCGAGTTTCACACATCGTTGTTTTCAGAGACCATGTTTATTTTTGGACAGGAATTTCGTAATAAGCTAGTATAAAACGTGTACCAGAATTCTAAGACAGCTTTATTCGGCGTGATGGTACATTTGATGCGATGATACAAAATATTGTGTTTCTTTTGTCGTTGGTAATGAATCTGATGGACGATATCTAGTTGTATTAGTCAGAAGCGTTAGCCGTTAGTTGTATCCCTATACTGCCCGACGTTCACTATTTCTTCTGATTCTTTCGTGCATCACACACATGAATTGAACAACTAGTCATCCTACGTATGTAACGCAGAGACACTGTAGAAAGACTGCTCTGACATTACATTGTTCCGTCGGTGGCGAATATTTCTTCAGCTCGGGCCGGGAGGGAAGAGAAGAATTAGAGCGTCAAGTCTTGTTCATAGTCAGTTCAGTAAATACGTAGGCTAGCGAAGGATTTCGGCGTAACGTTATTTTAGAGATAATCTATCAACATTGCTGTCAAGTGTTTGAGAGAAACCAAGGGCCACTTCAGTTAAAATGCCAGGACAGAATTTTCTCTCCGCTTCACACTAACCCGAGACCTGCGCCTTATTTGGCATAAGTGATTCCTTTGCGGTTTGAACCAACGCATCTTGTATGTAACGATTGCACACTGACTTTAAACGGACGTTTGTGCATGCCATAGTTGAAAGGCACACGGAGCGTTGACGACTTCAGCTTTATTTTCGCTTGAAGAATGCAATGTTTTATGACCATGGTTGCCTTTAAAACGAGCGAAGGGAAAAATGCGAAGTTAAGAAAGCGCTCCCCAACTTCCGCTTTAATAATTCTGTAAGTGCGTATTGTCATCTCAAAACCTCTTCCTGCCCTCCACTTTTATTTTTATTTTTGTTGTTGCCTACAATCGTCGACTGTAAACTATTAAAATCATTTGCTGCAACATTTCGTGGCGTGTTCTTACAAAGGTCATCCAACGATCGTGGCCACCTCTTCAAGCATTTCATAAGTTTCTGGAAACAAAGTTTTCAGCAGGTGATAGTAACCAAACGTGTGAATATTTTTCCGTGCGGGCAAAGCTCTGAACTAATATATCTAGCCATTGAAGCAACCATATTTTTGTTTTAAATGTACATTTTTAACGGCATGCGAGATCTTTTGAAGAATGGATTTTCAGCGTAACAGTTTCATGGGTGCCGGCACATTACCAGCTCCTCTCGAAACGTCCCATAAGGGCCGACGAGTGGAACGTCTCGCTCCAACGGACGCATCGCCATCAAGACAGTGAAGTGTCACATGACCCCAATCCATGTCAGACTGCGGCGAAGATTGGAATTTAACTTTTGAGTTCTGACGTACAATTATGATCACGGAGCCCGGCACCTTCTCTCTTCATCTTGCCGGTAAATCCTACCGATGAAAAGTTTTGGTCACCCAAGTTTTGAACCAGCATCCGCCGAATCGAGCGCCACGGCACAAGGCATGAAGTCGCCATATCACGGTTGGCGCGTCATCATCGTGTACTTGTGTTATGACGGCAATCATCGAGTGCTTTAATGCACGCTCTGAATTATTATTTTCTCAAAAGGTGGCTACATAACTACCAGTGTCAGTTTCACCAAAATTCAAACTTGTATTCAAGTCATAGTTTATACGGTTGATCTCGTGAAGATAAGATAGAAAGACGCTAAGTCCGAATTTAAGAGTGATTTAAATAATCACTTAGACGCAAAGCCCAAAGACCAACACTGGACGTTCGCTCGATGGCTTACCGATGCTGCTGCTGAGGGTTGCTCGCTGAACTCGTTTCTCACTTCTACATCTACGTGATCACTCTGCTATTCAAAATAAAGTGCCTGGTAGAGGGTTCAATGAACCACCTTAAAGCTGTCTCTCTACCGTTCCACTCTCGAACGGCACGCGGGAAAAACGAGCACTTAAATTTTTCTGTGCGAGCCCTGATTTCTCTTATTTTATCGTGATGAACATTTCTCCCTAAGTAAGTGGGTGTCAACAGAATGTTTTAGCAATCTGATGAGAAAACTGGTGATTGAAATTCCATGAGAAGATCCCGTTGCAACGAAAAACGCCTATCGCTGGTGGAGCGGAACAATATGTGTCCCTCTCACTTGCGAACACGTCCCCGGCGTCGGAAAAATAGTGCGGCGATTTTGGTGTCGCTGGTCTTTGTGGAGTCTTCTTCAGACCAGCCCGTAAACATATTGTTGTTTACACGCCGTTGGTTTCTGCCGGGTTATGTAACCCAACGTTCCTGTGTGTGCTACAGTAGGGTCCGCAACCTCTAGCATACAACATGTTATGTGCCATGTGCTTTATTTTGAACGGCAAAGACATACTGAATCATCTGTTCAGAATGACGCCCAGTTCCATTATGTTACTATTCCCTTAATGTCAAGGAGATATGATCTTCTCGCAGGACCAAGTCGTGAACGTAACTTTCTATCCTAACCACAATATTCGCCAGCTGCTATGGACCCCTGGCACATATTATCGTCAGACCTGCTCTCCATTTGCTACGTTTGAGACTTGATGGGGCGGAATCTGTTAGTATGATTACTGCCAACATTCTGTGATTAGCAGGCGACAAAAGATGGACCAGTCTGTACCTTCGTCTCTGTGCTTGCAGAACGGCATCTTAATCAGGAGAGGCTACACAAACTGCGATTTTGTTGCTCGAAACTATCTGTCCATCGATATCTGACTATAAATTGTGGATAAAATTTATCCGTGAGAGACTTGCTTCGGAGTGCCCTTGTCCCACTACGGTAGTTAGCACAGTCAAGGAAATGCATACTACCAGCAGAGGACGTAGTACACACGAACACTCCTTTGCAACAGTACACTTTACATGTTTCCAGTTTAGAATTGTTATAGATCTAGGTACACTGCTATTCTGCGATCAGGGCCAGAGGAGGAAGCGAGGCCGAGCGGCCTCCGCGCCATCCGCTGGCATGTGACGTTATTTGGATGCTGTACCGAGGGGCATGGGGCTAGCGCACTGCTCTCATAGCCGTTGTCTGCACTACAGATCTAGGAGCCGCTTCTTACTAAAGTACTTCCTCAGCTGGTCTAACGAGACTAAGGCACCTCGTTCTATACCTCCCACAAAGGGAAAAACACAGGCAGTGCCGTGAATTGAACCCGGGTCCTCGTGATGGCAGTCACATACGCTGACTGCTCAGCTACCGAGGCAGTCACTGTGCTAAATGTGGTATTAGAAATCACATCCTGAAAGAACCACATAATCGGACTGAACGTTCCATTTGGCCTTTAGAAGTCGACCGAATGGAAGACTGGTGGTATGCATGGTGTTAATATTCTTGAATACTTAGGAATACGTATTAATATTATTGAATACGTGAAGATAAGCCCTGTGGTAATATGGAAGCAGACATGACAGATTCATCTTCGTGTCTGAGTCATACCATACCACAGGACAACTATTTCCTGTTTCACAGTACCTTTAACTGTCCGTGAATCTGCAAACAGTAGTTTGTTTCTGTCTCAAGTACCCTGTTGGCGAGTGTTTCGAACAACGCCCGTGCGAGTTTGTATTCGTGCGGAATCACCTATACCCCCTCGAGATGTTCCATGACTTTACGAAGTACGCTGCTTTGCGTGCCCGTTGGCACTAGACAGGGCTTAACGAAAATTTCTCCTCCAGTAGGTCAAATGAATCTGACGCTCGAAGTTAAGTGTAACGGAACCGAGCAATAATTTTAAAATAGTCGTCTGGTAATCACCGGCGGGAGTAAAAGAATGCCGGCCGGAGTGGCTGAGCGGTTCTACGCGCTACAGTCTGGAACCGCGCGACCGCTACGGTCGCAGGTTCGAATCCTGCCTCGGGCATGGATGTGTGTGATGTCCTTAGGTTAGTTAGGTTTAAGTAGTTCTAAGTCCAAGGGGACTGGTGACCTCAGAAGTTAAGTCCCATAGTGCTCAGAGCCATTTTTATTTAGTAAAAGAATCTTTAATGGCCATAATACACGACGGTCGAATAGGCGTGCTGTATCTTGGACGAGTCTGCTTTCCTACGGGCTAGTTTACATCTAGCTGTAATACTTCGATGCGATCTAGACGATCGCAGTCTCACTCATTCGTCATGTGAAGCCCGTCCCAGACGTCGCGCTTAAGAATGGACGCTAGTCAAGGTCGCATTTCTTAAGCTGGCCTTTAAGCCAACAATGCCGTGCGCACTTATTTATGAGCTACTTGAATACCAGGCGCTCTACACGAGTGCGACCTTGACTATCGTTCGCCATATCGTGCGCCGGTTAACGCGCTCTTAATACGTACAGGCTGCCGAGTATGCTTTGCAGCCGGCGTTGCCTATGGTTACACCAACAGGCGGATGACATTTCGTGTCGCCGCGCGGGTAAACCTGTTTGCGAAACTGGCCGCCGCGAAGCCTTTTTCTGCCACACTGCTACTAATTACGTTCAGGAAGCTGCACAAACCGGTTATGCAAATGCGCTGCTAAAAACTGAACTGGCTGCAGTGAGCTGGCAAAACTCGTTTTAGACGGTGTACAAGAAAAGCAAAAGGAGACTGTTGCACTGGATGCAAGCGAGGCGTATACCGGCTGCAGAAGGCGTAGAGCAAGGGGGAATCGTAACTGCCAATTCCCCTATCTCACTTTTTCTACGTCTGCATACATAATCCGCAAGCCACCATGCGATACATGGCGGAAGATACCTACTACCACTGCTTGTCATTCTCTTTTCTGCTCCACTCACAAATGGAGCGAGGGAAAGGAACTGTCTATATGGTTCCGTACGAGACCTGAGTTCTCTTTTATCTTGTCTTCTCGTTTCCTAACGCGAGGGGTGTATTGATGGCAGGGGGGTTGTTCTGCTGCCTGTCACAAATATCGGTTCTCTAAATTTTCTCAATTATGTTTCGCGAAAAGGACGTCTTCTTCCATCCAGTGATACCCACTTATCCAGTGATACCCACTTGAGTTCACAGAACGTTTCCGGAATACTCACGTGTTGATCGAAGCTAGCGGTAACGTATGTAGCGGTATGCCTCAGAATTGCTTCGTTGTTTTCATTTAATCCGCCGTGATGGGAATCCCAAACACTCTAGCAGTACTCAAGAATGGGTCGCACAATTATTATGTACGCGATCTCCCGTATAGACAAGCTACACTTCCCTATGATTCTTCCAATAAATCGAAATAGACCATTCTTTCCTACAACCGACCTTACCTGTTCGTTCAAATTCATATGATTTGTTGCATTACTCGTCCATATTTAATGGACACGACTGTGTCAAGCAGCGCACGATCAACACAGTTATAGAACGTGACAAGATCGTTATGACGTGTGTCAGTCAACCTGCAAGTCCAAAAGTTTAGACTTCAATCCCATATCAGTCCTAGAACTTATGCCATATATATTAATAGAGTCTGTCATTTCTAACAGCGCTTTTCGTATATGAAAAGGCTGCACCCTAATAAAGGCTGTTCGTTAAAGCCTTACCTCTCCCCCCTCCCGATCTTTAGTAGTCGAGTAAACAGAGACAGATAAGAACACACCACATTTAATAGCATCATGCCTTGTAAACCCGCTACAGTTTTCCAGTTTGATGAAAAAGAAAAGAGAGATATATATGGACTCCTACACCTATATCTGAACGCCACTTGAGCAATGCAGTCTTTATAGAGACGTTTAATTGATCGTGAGTTTGCCATGCTACTAATCCAGATTTCACGAAAAGTAATACACTCGCAAGGACATTGATACTCAATTTTCGCCATTGTACGGTGATATGTTTATGAGACTGTGCAGATGGTATGGCAATGATAATTAGATGCATGATTGTTGATTAAGTGCAATGAATGGGAGTACCAATAAATCAGCATTAATGTTTATTGTTGAAGTTTTCATTGCAGTTAACAGAACTATTAGCACACCACAGTAGCTCCATAGAAAGTGCCATGAGCGTTTCCGTAAAACTCTTACAGTGATTGAAGCGATCAGTTCCAACTCAAGATGCACACTTGCAGTGTTTTTCGAATTTCTTTGACCTTTTCTTTTACGTCTACTTGGTGAAAAGTTCTCACGCAGGAACAGCTCTCAACATTAGCAAGTGAAGCCGGTTCTTGAATTGTTAACGGTGTAGAGCAACAAATTGCCGAGAAAAGGGTAGTGTACGTAAAGCCGAAAGGAAGGAAGGAAGGTAGGTTGGTTGGTTGGTTGGGGTGTAACATCCCAAGGTCGATGAGATTCTTGGAGACGGAGCACAAGGTCGTATGGAACACGGATGGTGACGGAAACCTGCAGACACCTTAGCAGTCAGTGCAATGCGACTTCAATTTAGCCGCGGAGTTTTTGTACGATACTATTGAACTTGCGTTCTGGACGAGTAGGTTTCAGCAATCCAAGTTTAGGTTTTTCGTGCATAGGTGGTTCCTTTGAAAAGGACAAGAGTTCTGTATAAGTACATTGTGGATAAAAGTAGTTTAACTTGTTTCAATCCATTTACTTAACCTCTCTTAAGTTTGCAATCATCACACACACAAGTGCGCGCGCGTTTAAGCAGGTGTACCATTTTGTTTGTACAACCATTAAGGAAACTCGGAAGACCGCTGTGGGGTTTGGATGTGTAACTCGCAGAAGTCATTAGAGGCTCAACACAAGCCTCAGTGAGACAACGATGGGACTGGTAATCCATGCCCTTGTCAAAGGAAACATACCAGAATTTGTCTCTAGTGGTTTAAGGGAGAGACCGGAAACAAGGGTTGAGGATTTAAACCATACCTCCCCAGAATGCGAGTCCAGTGCTTTAACCACAGCAGAACCTCGAGACCGCGAACTTATGGTACTAGGGTGCAGCCGGCATTCCGCGCCGCCCACGCAAGTTCCTCCCGCACCACAAATAGCCCGCGGGCGATAACACGCCGCCAAATCCTCTGCACAGAGAACACTACATTCTCACGATGCACACTCGCAGATATTTTTCAATACACATCAGAGCAAGTTTACAGGGTGTAGCTCTGTGGCTTAGTGGATGTCACACAACATATTGAAAGATCCAACATTCAGGCGGTCCTAGAATACTTTTTCTGTGACTGATGGCGTGTTTCACCTATAGCAATGAACTGTTAGCGTGAAAAGTGCCACTTTCCACCGTGTTTGGAGTCCACTTTTATCTGTAGGTTCCATTATAATTGACTGCATCAGTCAGTTCAAAAGTCAGAGAAAGTCAAGAGCTACACAATTCCAGTAGGACAGTGTCTTGTAAAATAGTGCTGTGTTCAAACCAACCCTCGGCGTTAGGGCAGCTCAAACTTCAAGCTAATATGAATCCTGGACAGTGGAAACTGCATGTAACGGCCACCAACAGAAAAATGAACATGCGTCTGGAAATCCATCATTTCCATGCTTGAATTCATTTTATTGAAACCGTGCAGCAAACTGTCCGTTACATTCCAGTGTACGGTTCCTTACCAGAGAGTGGAACTGAGTATCGTTACGTTGCGCCTACGTGACCCTCTGTACTGTCAGTCACTCCTCCCAGTTGGGGAGTCAGTGTCCGCTACAAGTGCAACTACGCGGCATCACACAGACGACGATCCTGAAAGCATAAGGAACAACTGAACAGCCGGACCAAATATTAGCCATTCCCTCAAAAGTTAGCGCTGCAGACAGTTTACAACTGGTACCAGGCGATGGTGTGATCCTCCACTGCTGACGTAAGTCATGGCACTGATGTAGTGACTGTGTGGCACACGGTTGTGTGCAATCAGTGCAATGAGATGGTCAACGTGAACAGAATGACAAGTGAGTTATCGTATTTGGGCGTGCCCATGATCCTATAGTGAAAAAAGTTGTACGATTTCTTGGTGTATGAATGCGAACTACCCAACCTCTCTAGAAGGAATAGTGAACATCTAACACAGCCTAAGAAGATCCTAAGCGACGGTGACCTTCAACGAGTGTCACGCCGCACAGTGGTTCAGAACGTCCGATTCCCTAGCCAAAAGTCGAGAAATGAAGGTTGAAAGATCGATGTGTTTGGAATGGATTCTTGTAGAGGGAGTATGGGGCATTCAGATTGTATAAGCAGAAGTCACAATATTGTATACCTGCTTCCTGCGACAGTCTAAATTGCCTCTCGTAGAAATACACGCGCGATGCTTCAGTGCCCAGTTATACAGTGCTTCAGAAAATCATACAGAATTTCACAACAAGGCGTCCGATTCCTATTTTCCAAAATGGAAAACGTTGATGAAGCTATGTATAAACATTTTATGTACTTCAAATTTCAAAAATGTTTGTTGTTATTTATGAAACGTTATGCTAAAAAAAAAAAGGTTCAAATGGCTCTGAGCACTATGAGACTTCACTTCTGAGGTCATCAGTCTCCTAGAGCTTATAACTACTTAAACCTAACTAACCTAAGGACATCACACACACACCCATGCCCGAGACAGGATTCGAACCTGCGACCGTAGCGGTCGTGCGGTTCCAGACTGTAGCGCCTAGAACCGCTCGGCCATTCCGGCCGGCGTTACGGTAAAGGTAGTCGTGATTATCATGTTGTTTCGCTTCTTTAGAAATACATTTCTGTCGATACAAAAAAATTTAACACAGGCATTGACAGGGATATGTTTATTGAACTATCTGTTACTGAAATTTTCATGAATTAGTTGCACGAAAGTTGCCCATTTTGAATAACGATTTTAGAGTTACCGTGCACGCTGTCGTGCGCATTACGCACTGCGGCTAATGACGATATTCTCCCCTCAGATTTCTATACCTGAGGCTTGAAAGGTCCCAGGTATGGAGGGGTTTTCGTTGATGTTTTCTATCTCTTTCTAAAGTATTGTAGAGATAAGTGCGGTATATTATTGCAACGGTGTAGCATTTGAATAAAGATTTTAAATAAAATGTACGACGGATGCATCTGACCCAGATTATGATTTTTAATTAATCCAATGTATTGTATGGAATTATGTACGTAAAATAAAATAGAAATTTACATATTCTACAAAATTGTTTTTCATTTTGGAATTTCAAATGTCATGATTCTAATATCAAATTCGTAATCAGCGACTTCGAAAACCCAATGGTGCAAATTTTCGGACCGATGAAGTGATAATTTTTCCCAAATGTCCGCCATTTTGAATTTCATAATTTTGATATCAGATTCGTAATCAGCGACCTCGAAAACCTATTGGTGCAAATTTTCGGACCGATAAAGTGATTATTTTTCCAAAATGTCCGCCATTTTGAGTTTCATAATTTTGATATCAGATTCGTAATCAATGACCCCAAAAACCTAAAATTGGAAAATTTGGAATTATTATTCTCACTTTTCGAGTTTGGCCACATATAGGCCGTTCTGAATCACTGTGCGCCATGTCAATGATGATCAGATTTAAATGCAACAGAAATTGCTGCTGTCAATGAATGCAGAACTGTACCAATCATTTTTCAAGCAAACGTTGCGAAGAAAGCTGCATACAATGGATTCGAGTGCTTCGCAAAGCCCAGTGTTCCAGTGGCTCAAAAGCCTGCACGTTTGCAACGGAAACAACACAGAGTGGATAGTAGCTCACTGGAGGCGTGCAGTGTGACCCTACAGGTAGCGATTTTGCCTCTTTTTCAACTGACTCAAGGCGAGAAGTGCACTGATAGCCCAGTGAGGCGATTAACCCGCAATTCTGAAGGTGCAGTTCAGGCCGGAATTGGTTCTGTCATGTTTTGGAGGCAATTTTCGTATCATGAACTGGGCCCACTCATTCATATTACATAATCTAGGATGTTTAGTTCAACATTTTTGGTAACCAAATGCTCCTCTTCCTTCTGCCTCTTTCGTGACGAATATCGTCAATGAGTGGCTTCAGCTGGATTCCTAAAGAAACTTCTGGACTGTGTTTCTCGCGCAGTTGAGGCCGTTATCAACACCAGAGGGCGCGTTCCACGGTATTAGCGTGATTTTTCTGAGATGATTAATTTTCCTCTCCTGTGTCCTTATGTTCTAATGGGCCGTACCACTACCGTCTTTCGGAACGATACTATTATCTGGCGGGCAACTATGTTGTTCGATATACAGTAATGTACTGTGCACTGTATAGGGCGATAGAATGCAGGAATAAAATGGTCACTGGAATGGAAACAACGTAAGTTCCCTAGACATCACTCGCCTTATCACTTCAGGTATCGTGTTCCGCAGTTCGTATACAATATTTTCGACGCGGTTGAAGATGTCGAGAAGAGGTTTTTGCAGGTGAGATAACAGTGGGTGACTACCCGCCAGGTTAGCCGAGCGCACTAACGCGCTGCTTCCACTGGACTCGGGTAGGCGCGCCGGCCCCGGATCGAATCCGCCCGGCGGATTAACGACGAGGGCCGGTGTGCCGGCCAGCCTGGATGCGGTTTTTAGGTGGTTTTCCACATCCCCCTAGGTGAATACCGGGCTGGTCCCCACGTCCCACCTCAGTTACACGGCTCGCAGACATCTGAACACTTTCGCACTCTTCCATGGATTACACTAGTCGCAGACAGTTGGGGTACACTAATTCCTTCCCGGGGGGTATGGGGTGGCGGCAGGAAGGGCATCCGGCCACCCCTTCAACTAACACTGCCACATCCGATTAACCATGCCGACCTTGCGTATCTGCAGGACGAAAGGCCCAAGCAAAAGAAAAGAAAGAAAAGATACAGTGGGTGAGTATTTTGCTGTGTGAGCTCTGCTCGTAACCTCTTTCCTACAGAGATATTTTTAGTATAAGTGCAAATGTTATTTAACGACGTCCCAGAGCTTTCAAGAAATATTCTGTGCTGATACGAAATTTGTTGGAGGCTGCACTGTATTCTTTCTTGGTAAAAGGCGGGGAATGTGCCTAATGTCATTTCGTCAGTCTGCCATCGCAGCGCCGTAGCTGCCCCTTTCCCCGATGTTTGCAGGGGAAAACTAGTGAAATAACGCTGTACAAGCAGTACTGGCTGTCCCATTCGGCAATTTCCTGCGTCTGCTTTTAACAAGTTCCTCTGCAAATCGTAATGACGGTCGTGCCACTATATATCATAATAAAAAAGTACGTATTTACATTTAAAACGTTGCTGTTTGTTCACTGTCTCGATAGATATGAAAATTACGAGCATTAGCGAAACAAAAATAGTTGCCCTTTGTGCCCTAGCGCTTCACGAAAACTTTAACATATTTCTGGTTGACAGTTTCAGTCGGTCATTCGTTATGTGACCACCTTGGCAAATACGTCACCTCATAGTACTTCAAAAAGATGCTCGAAGATGCTGTTCAGACCAATGCAGGGATTAGCAATAGGCTGGAAAACGGAAATTTGCGTACGGCATTGTGGGCCAGGGAAGTTCGGCCGCCGAGGGCACGTACTTCTTGCATTCGACGCCACATAGGGTGACTTGCGCGTCGGAGACGGGGAAGAAATGTTGACGAGGACAACAAAACACCCGGTCCCTGAGCGGAGAAAATCTGCTCCAGCCGGGAATCGAAATCGGGTCCTTTGGCGTGGCATTCCGCCGCGCTGACATCTCAGCTAACAGGGGCGGACAGCAGTGGATTAAATACGTGGTAAAATGTGAAGTTATACATTTCATTGAACAAAGAAGTAGAATACGTTCGGAGTCAGTGCTGCAGAGCTTCAAACGTTAATAACTAAGACATGACCAACAGGAAAAGCCATCTTACCGAATGTCGCAAACATCGAAGTTACCTATATTCGTAACCATCGCCACAAAAGCAGTACACCACCTGCAAGTTACGAAATAGGGGCAACATTGTTTCGAATTAAAGGTCAGCCCACTTCCCGTGTATATATAAAAATACTATCTGAGATGAGCAAGCGAAATCTTCACATGCGGTATGGCAAGAAATAAATCTTCCAGGGTCGTTAGTGTTTCGAAGTTTATTAAGCTACGCAGTTGTTAACTGTTTACCCAGTCTACTTGTTTCCCATAAAGACCATCTAGGGCGTCATTACCTTTGAAAATATCAGCAACTGGTGTTGGGTGTTCAGCTGGGTAACGTCATCCAGAGGGTGTAATATTATGGCAAACTGACTCGTTGCCATACACAGGCTTCTGATCACGGTCACGAATCTGTTCGCTATACCAGAATGATCTCAAAAATATCCACACCCGCATTACCATTGACACCTCAAAAAATAGGAGTTTTTGGCTAGCCATGTAAAAAAAAAAAAAAAAAAAAAAATAGAGCGAAATGCGCTCGACAACTGTGGTAGTGGGATGAACCTAGTGTGCAGAACTGCCGAGAGATGGCTGTTGTAACCTTAGTGTATTGGAGAAACAAGAGGAGTAGTGGAGTGTCTATAGAGTGATCTTTTGAATTGTTACAATGTCATTTTGTACATGGCATTTCCTAATTATCACGTTGCTTGTCTCTGAATTTGGACTTGTGCTGAATTTGTACTGGTCACATTGTTTACATATCGGGTCTTGTAAAGTCACACTACTTCTCCATTTACTTTTAATTTTTTGCGTTGTTCGTTAATGTTATTATGGTGTATAACATAACTCGTTTATTTTATTTTGATTTGTAACGTTCCATCGCATAAAGTATGGCTTATATTGTAAATATAATTTCCGTTTATTTATTTGTTTTCTTTTTAACTTTTTATATGTTAAAATCAATACGTTAACAATACCAGACGTCGCTGGGAGAGACCGAAAAATAGCTTTACTTACCCAGGCACAAAACATTGAGGCACACCCAGAACCAGAACGGCTGCGTAACATAAAAGAAGTTGATGAAACCACGAAGGAAAATTCTAATAACCATGCTTGATTTAATTTTAAGAAGCAGAATGATGATGGAAATGTTTGGCTGCCGTACAGTTACGAATATGCTTAATACTTGCAGTCCACATGTAAGACTTGACTCTTTTGAGAGTGTTTCCGCCATCTCCTCCACTAAGACACTCAAACGGAAGAACGTGCTTCCAAGCAAACAACGGTAACTGCGAATTCTTTAGCATTGGTGATAGCAGTTCCTTGACAGTAATAGCATGTCATCATCAGTTTAATTGCTGAGTATTCGCTTTCTGTATGCGTACGAACAGTAGTCCCAGAAAGGCCCGGATCTGGATGGGGGAGGAGGATCGCAAACCGGGGTATCTGCCCTGGGTGGCAATTTTAGGGGGGCGCTAAATTCATATTCTTGAAGAAAAAGACCTTGTTTCATAAAGCATCCAGCGCACGATGGTCTATCGATTGTTCATATCACTTTGAAACGCTTCCCTGTTGGTTTTTGAACATCTTCTAAGTTGATTTCTGAACGAATCATAAGTTGATTTTTGAATGCGTGTGAGATGCCTCTGTCAAGGGAATCCCCATCACGTCTAAAAATAAGAAACTTTCCCGCAGACAAAATGGGAAGGGGCTACGCGAGCTGAGCCGAATAAACCCGAACGGCTGAAAGTCAATTGCTGTTTGTTTATGTGGTTGGTTGGGTGTGCGAATGATGAGTTATTAGCGAAATTCATAGATTCAGACTACCAGAGTGAAAATAAACGGCTAACAGGAATAACGGGTAAGAAAGATTACATATTATCTTCTCGGTGTATCCAAGAAAATGAAATTTCAACAGAAAATTATTTGCCAGATCGCTACACTACCATTTGTACAGTTCTGGGTTAGCAGTCGCTCATGGTCAATTCTCGGAATAGCGCGGAAAACACGTTGTACCAACATGTAATGACGCCTTACCGGAGAATAAACGCGGGATAGCTAAACTTCTGATTCTGGCAGTTAGTGAAGTTAACCGAAGAATAAGTTTTGACAGTGGCAGGAGTAGTCTAGTAGTCTTTGTATGTCCATCCTCTTGACAGGAGGTCTTTGGGACGACGGTTCAAGCAGCCGTGTCACATTGCCCTCAAACCGACCCTGAGGATCATCATAATGGGAAGTATGAACACGTCGGAAGTCGGTCAGCCATTTCTCAACTGTTGACTCCTAAACCTTACACGTAATTCGCATGAATATCCGTTGAAAGAAAGCAGTTTTATGAAAAGCACCGTATTTCGGTCCACAGTTGACTTGCTTTCTTGCGCGGCATAGCCAATAATCAGCACAATGAGAAGAAAACTTCATTCGCATGAATATCTCTACCAGCCGAGTGGTTTCCACTCAGCTGCTTGCTGAAAAACAAACTGCGTACAGTCGCTAGATGCTGATCACTTTTTTTTTTCAGTTACCAACGCGTTTCGAAGTCTAAACTACATTTTCAGAATCTAGAATGAAGTTTTCACTCTACAGCGCAGTGTGCGCTGATATGAAACTTCCTGGCAGATAAAAACTGTGTGCTGGACCGAGACTCGAACTCGGGACCTTTGCCTTTCGTGGGCAAGTGCTTTACCACAGAGCTATCCGTGCACGACTCAGTACCTCGTCTCCTACCTTCCAAACTTCACAGAAGCTCTGCCGCTATATTTTCAGAGTCTGTACCTGCACTGTAGCCCTTGTGAATGGAATTTTGTTTCAGAAACTCGCTGAACATAGAAAAAAATTATAAATGTATAAATACAATGGACGATTTGTTATTCTTAAATACGTAATCTACTGCAAACCACATGCAGGAGCTCCTGCTTCAGTTCAGAAGCTTGTGTATGTGAAGGAACTATAAGGAAGCGCAGGATTACATCCTGCGCACACCGCGCTTTCTCAAAAGATTCGCATTAGGCTCCGCTGCAGATGCAAGGGCTAATTGAGGGGCGTGGTAGGTTCCTTTGCCAGCGAGAGGAAGGTTATTTTCCTACCGCTGTCGGCCCGAGTCGAGCAGTGCCGACTCCCCTACCCGCGACTTCCGATGCCCCCACCACCCGCCGGTGAGCCGGCACCGCGCCTCCCCCCACCACCGGCCGGCAGCGCCCGGCAGAACCGCGCCGCGCGCCTGGTGGTCAGTGATCACGCGAAGCCGCCGGCAGTAGCCGTTCTATATATCGGATGCCGCTGCGAACCGGCCGCTACCATTCCACGCCAGGACTTGTTCTATACAGGAGCGTAAGAAGCTTGTCGCCCGGTGGACCGTCCGGATAGTGAGTGTGATAGTGAACAGCAGCACACGGTACTGTGTGCACCGACACCGCTTCGAAACTGGAAGGCCTAACTGCAGACGTTTTCCTCCGGTTTTTGGAGAAGAGGACCTTTCTCAGGCCGCCCGACATTTCTGCGCTGCTGAGCGGAGCCTTTGGTATCGCAGCCGCGCAACAACCACTGCAGGCACTCATGGTGTGCCGACTGACAAGGTAAAGATCCCGGCTGCGCCAGTGCTGGTTACTGTTGTGCTGTTCTCCAAGCGACTGCTAGAATGTGAATCAGTTGGAATAGGCGAGTTGTGCTTGTAGCCTTCTCTTGCAGAAGCATCCGTCAATGACGGTTGCAGAGACGTCCCCAACGGCTGGCTGCTCATTTAGTGAACTTTTAAATTTTGCTAAAATTGTGACTTCTGAAATTTTCCCGGCGTATTTCTTCTTCTAATAATTTCCGAGTTGTCAGAACATACGAAATTAATGTTAGATATCGTCAAGGCCCTTGCTGCGAGTTCCGTAGCCGGCACCGTATTGTCCACGTAGACATTTGCGGTGGTGTCATAAACATTTATGGAATTGTTTCATACGTGTCACAGTCGTCAGGTTTACTGTACCTCGTCATCGCTGTGCTTTGTACCAGTTAACTTTAACCCTATCGATTTTCTAGGCATCAGCGAATTCATGACTTTCGTGACTTCTGAAACGTGGAGCTCTCTACCATTTACCCTCAGACTGGGGAAACCTATAGAAGGGCGGCGTTTTGGGGTATCTTCGTGTTTGTTCTGCATTGCATATTTCGCTGGCATCCAGCTTCAGCTCGTTTAACTCTTGCTGATATTCATTTCACGACACCGCTACACAGTTGCGTATGTAGTGGTTTTGCGGCAACAGTGATTGTGTGTGCATCTGACAGAGTTCCGTGGTTATAATATTTTCCCCCTTTCGTAAAGCTGCTCAGCTACGCTAATTCTGTAAATTGCGCCCCCTCCCCCCGTAATATATTTATTTTGTTATACATGATTTCACGCACGCAAGTAATTTTACGTTGATTAGCTCAAGATTAGTATGCGAACATATCTGGCAGTTAATTTAGAGAATGATTAGTGTGAGATGATCTGATCAACTGGAAACCTTATATGTGGTGATGTGTAGCGTAGCGTAGCCTAGGATCTAGGGTAAGTTGGAAGGCAACCATTTGATTGAGTATGGAAATCCACCAAATGTGAATACGAAATAAGGCTGGGGTAGCAGATTAATATTTAGTGTACCCACAGGTCTGTGTTCACAATATATTTAACTCGCTTTTCTGTATAAACTGCTTGGGAAAGTCATATTACGTAATACACATATGACAATTTTGGTTCGGATCAGATACCGGTACTGCCAACTACGAAAGAAGTGTGGAGGACGATGACAGTACGTAACTCTTGCCCAAAGAATATTGTATTCTGAAAACGCAAATGGAGGATTACCCTGTTTACAAGTCTTTATACTGCAGATATGTTGATCGGTCGTTTTGTTGACACAGGTTACTAGATTTTCCCAACAAGGAGCAACAAAGGCGCCCAGGTAAATTCCCGATAGACTTTGTCATTTTTCTCTATATATTGTGATTATCTGTTAACTGCGAATGAGTCAGGCGATATATTACCACATCGTCAGTATCGTTTCAACAAACTACCGAACTGTAAAATTTCTAATCACTTATCTCACGGTCATCAGATCTCCCAAGAAATCGTTTGATAGTATAAAGAGACAGTACTTAAGGGTGCTATGCTTTATGTACACACTGTGCAGCAACAATTTCGCCGAAAGATTATAACAGCTCACTACGGAGTAGAACGAGGACTCGGCAACAAGCGTTTACCATACACCGCGATGTGTGCCCGGCATCTACCGGTGCCGTTTGGCGTCAGTACTTCCTGGCGCTTCAACAGATGGCAGGCTAGGCTAGATAAGCCCACTGTTGGGAATGATCATGGCTGTGATTGATTCCTAACCTCTAGGGTCTTTGGTAGCAATTGTTTCTTAAAACTATCGCAGGCGTTAAGTCTTTCATCCCTTATGAAGTATTATTGCTGAGCAGTCTCGTTACAGTCCTACTGACCTAATATGGGGTGCTTTACTTTAAACTGTATTATATGCAACATCAATAAATGAAACGTTGGAGGGCACTTTTTATACGCCATCGATCTTCGGCATTTACCCTCAGCGTACACACACACACACACACACACACACACACACACACACACACTTTTAATGTTTTGTTAAATTATATTAGTTATTTCCCAAACCCTGCCCTGACCAAGATTTTCGGACACTATAATTGTCCCAAGGACAAATTTAGAAAATTATTGTACAAAAAGAATTCCAACTGTAACATTCTTCCGGAAACATATAAACATACATTTATACGCTAAGTTGTTTGTAGACAAATTCCGGAATTAGAAGCCCCCTCCCAAACATTCCCAGTTGGAACTCCATCTGCCCTTCTACCAGCTCGCTCAACCCTCTGGGCTAGAGAATGGACAGTATCATTTTAAAGAAAATGAAGTGAAAAAAGTCGCAGAAATCACAGTCCCACATTTTACCAAGCGTTGTTGAGATGTTTTCTTCAGTGCTCAGATTGTCAAAGGATAAGAATAGGAACAGTTTTCTCAGAAGTCGTGAAATTGTACTCGACCTTTGTGTCAACCGCATTTAAAATGCAAACACTCCTATCAACACTGATGTCAGGCATATGACATTGTCATTATTATGTCTGCAGTTACATGCATAGAACCGGTTTGTCAGTTAAAAGTAAAACCTGGCTTCAGAAACATTGTAAAATATGCTTCATCTCTGTAGTTTTAATTTGTCACATAATTAGATTAACTAGAACAGGATGAACTTTCATACATAGGCCAAGCTTCAGGAGTAGCTACAGGTGCTTCATGTTAGTTTTGGAATAAATTCAACATGATGCCATACCCTCCCCAGGGAGAGGGAGTGAGAGCGCACTATAATTGTTCCAAGGACAAATTTAGAAAATTATTGTACTAAAAGAATTCCAACTGTAACATTCTTCCTGGGATATATAATAAATTTATACACTAAGTTGTCTGAATACATTCTCTGTAGGCTCAAATTTAATGTATGCATATCAGGCATGTTTTTAATTCGTCAAAAGGTTAAAAACAATGCAGCAGTAAGAAACTAATTTTATGGAAGCATAGGAAATAAAGTAGTTAGTAGCATTTAGTGTAAATCTTGGATGTCAAATGTAGTACAGCTTCAAAGGTTGTTACATATTCCTATCAGAGTGCTGATTTGTAAGTAGTAGCATATGCTGAAAAGTATGTAGTCAGTACTGAGAAATCTGTTTTTTATGATGATTCAGTTACAAAAGAAAGTGTTGTATGTCATGTTTCTGGATGAAGGTGTTTGTGTTCATTTATTCTTTACAAAAATTTCCTTAATACAGTTTAAGAACTTGCAAACTGTGGAAGTATGATGTTCTAAGATATCAGATTATTGGAGTAAGTTGTCACTATGCTGAATTCATTGTTTAGGTTGCTGGATCACGCCATCCAAGCGACCGTAGGCAGCCCAGACATCCACATTTATTCTGGAAGCATACAACGAAAGCGCAAGGAACGCCATGACAGTTTCGGCCAAGAGTGCAAAGTAATTAGGTGAGTTGATTAACAGTTCACACCATCACGAACAACTAAAGTTTGACCCATGCAAAGAAGATTGCCAGTCATAGTTATCTGGACACTAAAGTTCTGGCCAATTTGTAGGTCCAACTCTGAGGAACGCCCTCTTGAAAATGACACCAGCCACTGCAAAGACGGAAACGCAATTCGCCGTGTCAGCAGTCATGAGGATTTCTCCCTGGTCCATGCTGGACACAAAGCAGACATCACAAACCAAGCTAATTGCATTGCTGTAAGTATAAGTTAGTTTTTTTTTTTAATCTCTTATGTACTTTGAGAAAGCACAGAACAAACGCTGCAGGAAAAAAAAAATATTGGAATAGAAGGGTGCAAAATGGTAGCATTTCATATGGAATAAGGGGTGTTGTTTTTCATGTTAATGACTGAACTTAGATAAGTAGCTTCCATAGTTGCTGAAATCTTTACTCATCATCTTATAATTTATTGTAAATTCACCCCATTTTTTGGTTACGCTGTTGGATACTTTCATTCACCCAATATTTTTATTGCAATGGGGTCTACAGTCCTGATAAATTTATTGAATTGGTTCAGTATGCAGCTCTGGATGCTATAGTTCAGTTTGAACCATCCTTTCAATTCACTGTTGACTATTACATAATTTTGACTCTGAAACCATTCTCAAGTGAAACACATGTATGTGGATTATGTAGTGGTAGGCTGGACTTTTACAGATGTGGTACTAACTCGTATGAAAGCATTAGTTGGTCAGCATAAGCACTTAACAAGTGTAACGGAGTAATTAACTGCTTACATCTACAAGCATACCCGCAAGCCACTGTACAGTGAGTGACAGAGGGTACCCTGTAACACTATTAAGCAATATCACTTGGCTAATTTGTCAGAAATCAGTTGTTTTCACCTCTACTCTGTTGATCATAAAAAAAAGTCATCATGGTTCTTGTAATCAGTAAATACTGTATTTCTTCGCCATCCACACATTATGACCCAGCTCAAACTACTGATATGAAGATTGGAACTTAAATGTTGGAAAAACTTCTTGCAAACAACTTACACAAAATAGATTGTAGTTTTAATGTCCTTCAAAATGGGCACCAGCGCTGTGTATAACCCATTGTCAGCAGTGTGGAAGTTGTAGGACACCCTTAGCAGTGCGAGTTTTGTTGATAGTTAAAGTGGAGCAATCTATTGCCTGGTGAATCTCTTAACAGTTCTGAAGTGAACACCACGAAGAGAATCTTTCACATTAGGAATCAAATTGAAGTCACAAGCACGTAAGTCTGGCGAATGTGTTAGGTGGTACAGCACTTCCCAGCCCCACCAATTGAACGATTCATTACAACTTGGGCCATATGCGCCTGATCATTTCATTCAAAATGATAGATGGACTCAGCAGAAAGTGTCACCGTTTCTTTCTCTAAGCTGTGGTCCAAACTGTGATCCAAATGAACAGCTTAGAGAAAGAAGCAGCAACACTTTCTGCAGGGTTTGCAAATTATTTTTCAGCACAATGCTCAAGTGCATAGGGCGCAAATTGTGACCGATTTGTTCAGTTGATGGGGCTGGGAAGTGTACCACCCACCACTCTCCTCGGATCTCGGCCCTTGTGATTTCAGTTCTATTCTTAAGATGAAGGAAGCACTCGATGGCATTTGCCTCAGAAGTGTCAGAGATTTGTCAGGCAATAGACCGCTCCACCCAAACAGTCAACACAGCTGCCACTGCTAAGGCTATCCTACGACTTGCACATCGCTGGCCTTGGGTGACACACAATCCTGGTGACTATTTTGAAGGACAGTAAAGGCTTGAAACATGTATTTGTTTCGTAGAGAAATAGTTGCCACTGTTGAAGTTACAAACCTTCTACACCTTTTCCGAGGCCTGAAATTACTAATTTGTTTTCCTGAGCATCTATCACATATTAACCTTTTGACTCCCATTTTATTCCACATTTTAACATAATGTAATATCATTTAATTAATGTGTTGCAGCGTATTTCTAGTTTGCCACTACACGAGCGTAACCCAGTTGCTGTGGTCGGTGGTGCAAATGTGCACCAAAAAGGTGGCCACCATCAGGCACCTCCTGCTTCTGCCCCAGCAACAGTCGTGAATGACGTGTCCGGTAGTGGCAGCACTACTGTCTGTGAGGCAGATCTGTCCGATGACAATGAACACGAGAGGCAACGCTGCAGTGAACGCTTCTCACGCTCTGCCGTGCCGAGGCCGGCAAGGGGCCGTCGCAATCCCGCTCGCCGCCAGCGTCGCCCGGGTCACCATCGCCGCACTCGCCATTCTCCTGATACTGACACTGACAGCTCCTCAAAGGTGGGTGTGCTCAGATAGATAGATTCATTCATTGTTGCTGCACTCCAGTGGATATTATTGTGCTTTTATCACATCATTGATGCCACAGCAGTCAACAGGTGCCCTTCATAATATTTGCTTAGGTGAATTTGGACATTCCATTGATAGAATAAGAATTTTATTAGGTTATTGCAAACTTATGGTTGAGAGTATTTCAGATCGTCTGTAAAATATTCTTCGAGAACACGTACTGCTTTATTCCACTTGTTTCCTATCTGAGTTTTGCTTTTTATATTCTTCATTAGCTCTTGTACATAGTTTTCATGAAGATTTTCTAACTTCGTGATCCGTGTACACATCACGGAAGTTGTAAATTATGCCAAATCATTATACACTTAGTTAGGCTCCATTGGGCTACCATAGAAAACTCTCGAGCCTTTTCCTGAAATTCCAGTACTGCAGCATTATTTATTTCTTCTGTAATGTAGCATTGGCTTTGGGTAAACATTTGAGTTGTGTGTTACTTTTCTTCCTTACGTTGGTCATTGTGTCCATTGAATCGGTTGGCCTCACCAAAAAATCAATCAATTATTGCAGTGTATGGGGGTGGTGTCACGATACATTCAGTATGGTTGAGAACTACTTTAAAGCCTGAGGTTGCATCGATCTGCTGAATTCTGACTCGGCTATCCTGGAATCTCGATCTCACCTTAAATGGGTATCTCTTTCAAGGTGGGCACTTGTATGATTAAAATTCTTATGGTTTGGAATATATACATCATAGCAACAGGTAGAGTTTTATTCACCTTGAGTCATTATTTGTTGAAGTAAATTATTCCTCCTGTTTACAGATTCTGTTTTTAATACTAACTTTTATTAAATTCTTCTGATGCACGCTGTGAGTCTGAGAGACCAATATGTATAAAAATAAGAAAGTTACATCTGCTATCTGTTGCATTTGGAAAGATCTTAAAGTGATCGAATCTTCATTTGTTTTCTATTTGTAGTTTTGAAACCTCTTTGAAATTGTGTAAACGAATTAAAGACTTAGTCCATGGGATATTTTTTTCCCTTTAGATAGTCATATTTTTCATGTAATGAAGGCTCAACAATTGCTATGGAAATATCAGCACTCTTTAGATTTTGTTTATACTTACAAAGGGAGTCTTTCAGCTCGAACTGCAATTTGGTGTTCCAGTTGTATGTTGGAATCATTATATACCACTGTAATAAGGAGGGTGAAAGCGTTTGATCGTTTTTCTCTTAGTTTGCCCACTATTGGTCTTCAAATGTGTATTTGAGGTTCCTCAACAGAATATATGAAACAAACGCAGAATCGCAATAGACAGTTGGTGAAAGCAACGTCTGGACAATTGTCAGAATCATATTCTCGAACTGCAAAATTAAATGCCACTTGAATTGTATTCTTGAATTCAGCAACTTGTATGGGAGTATTATACGTAGCCCCTTGCAGGAATGTTGAAGCAAAGACCGATACACTGGTCAGACAGCTGGTTATGAATAACAAAATGCATTTCTGTTATGAAAATTTTTATTTCCTTATTTCGTGTTGAAGTCACTACAGAGAGTCCTTATGGAATGTTACCTTTCTTGCATAGCACATCTCGAGAAAGACTGTAGAATGTGTGACAGAAACATGATTGCTTTGACAGCCAGAGCTGTTACGGAAGACCAACATATTCACCTGTCTGGAGCGCATTTTGTTGAAGTAAGCTGGAAAACTGCAAATCTCCAGATACGGCTACAATGCATTTAGGACACTGATCAAAGTGGATTTAATTATTTAGAAATGTTACATGGGTCTCTGAAAAAATGTTTAAATATAAATTCCAGTTTGAGCTGAAGGAAGTCCCGCATTAGAGTTGTTGCTTGTGAATCTCCAAGTAGAATGTGCAGTTCATGTAATCCCCATTTACTCATTTATAATTGCAGGAAAATGAGGATGAGGAAAGAGGGAACTCACGGTCCCCTCATTTACATCCTACTGGCAGCACCATACACTATAACTCATCTGAGGATGAGGCAGAGATCACCAACTCTCATTCCTTCTTACAGCTTCATTCACCCTCTCAGGTAAGAAGAGTTTACATACATTATTGAGAATTTACTGT
Source organism: Schistocerca cancellata (assembly GCF_023864275.1). Lineage (NCBI taxonomy): Eukaryota > Metazoa > Arthropoda > Insecta > Orthoptera > Acrididae > Schistocerca > Schistocerca cancellata. The sequence continues at coordinate 192,574,704 of NC_064634.1, forward strand.
TAGAAAACAGTTTAATTTCTAATTGCTGATACATGATGTAACTGTTGTTAAACTCTAATTTCTGATCCAGTTACTTCACTCTCAGAATATTATTGTTTCTTTTTTGATTAGTGTAGCACATTATCTTTGTGTGTGTCTCTTAACTACCAATGCCATGAGACAAGTGAGGTTTGCTCCCCAACATTAAGTTAATCGGTATCGCACCTAAGCTTGGTTATTGTTTAATCAACCAATTTATTGAATCACAATTACAGGAATTAATAGAATCAGGGGTGAAGAAATTGGTGAAAGCAGTGACAAGTAATAATGTTGGGGGGGGGGGGGGGGGGTTTGAGAAATCCGAAACTTCAGTGCAATCAATATGGTCTGACACAAGAAAAGTTGTCAGACAAGGATTCAAGCCCAGCTCTTGTGCTTATTGTGATCAGTCACCTTAACTATTTAGTCCATTCATGTAATTTTAGTGAATTCAATTCATCTGAAGTATATGCATGTACCAGGGTATTACATGGTCCTCCTCCAAATGTGTTGCCCAGCACTGCTGTTTCCACACATTGTGTGTGAGGACCTCTTGTGTTCAGAAGTAATGTGAGGAAACAGTGACTCAGAAATATGAGTTGCTCTCAGACATCCTGATAGGTAAAGATGAGTTATCTTAAAAAAGAGTTGTGTGTTTGGAGTCCAGTCTGGCTCATGTTTTTGTACATCTCAATGTACTTATCGGCCAAGTTGCACAACTACTTTTTTTTTACACTACGTACAGTGCACTTTGATGTTTGTTAGATGATGTTGCTGTTATCACAGAGGAAAGGTACTTTCATTTTGCAGTTGTATAAAAAAACTCACTTATTGTATTGCCAATTATTTTCCCAGTAGCAAGCTACAGATGCAAAAAGTGAAAGATGCTAACTCATTTTACAATTCCTTTCACTCCAGTGTGTATTCTGCTTGCAACTAAGCAGTTAAATTGTCACAGGAACGTGAACGGTCACCCTCACCTGTGCCATCGGCATCGCCTCCTGTAGCTCCTCCACTAGACCTGAAGACTTTGCACCAGCAGGTTGGTGAGAGTGAACCACAACCCTCACGACGTGGTAGCGGTGGTGCAGGAAGTTTGACTATGCACCATTTGGACCCTAGTGTGCCACCATCACCACCTCATGAGCACGCAGGTCCGGGACGCTCACCGCTGATATCGCCGGAACAGAGGCTTAAAGCATTGAACAAACAAGCGCACAGGTGAGCATTTAGTTTAGTGCTGACAGAATATACCCCACCAGATGATCTAGTCTAGTCATTGTAAAATCCAGTCACTATTTTCGAAATTTGCATACAAGGATTTATTATTTACAGCTTGAAAAAGAAGGTGAAACAGTTTGAGGAGGATTTCCAAAAGGAATATGGGTACCGGCCTTCACACAGTGATAAAATGTATGATAGGGAGATGAAGAAAGTTTGCGCCGAGTTGAACAAAATACGTAAGGAAATTAAACGTAAGTGTCTGTTTCGTACTTAAAATGACTTACAGGAAGAAATTTGCACATTACATGTTAGATAATGCAACTCACATCTCATTATTAATCTTCTCAATTTTCAGAACTAAAAGAGGATCCCACAAGTATTGACTTACTGATGGACACATCAGATACGAGGAGCTCAACTGATATGTCCCATCACCGTCACAAACCTAGGACAATGGAGGAAATGGTGCTGGAAGTGGAGAAGGTAACTGCGCATTGGATGATTTTTAACTATGACTTCACAGAATGAGAGGCTGAAAACTGCAAAAATTTGTTTGGTTTTTGTTGTATTGGTACATGTTAATGCAGTGACAGAAGTAAAGTTACAAAGTGAACTGGAGTAATTTTGTTTACATTCCTTATTCAAGTGGTAGCATGCTATTCAAAGGAATGAACTGGGAAATTGTGCCATAATATAGTTTCTTATTTGTGTAACTTAACAGCCAACAGAGGTTCATCCAAAGTTGGTGTAGGAATGAGTGTCTGCCCTTTCATTTTGAATTGCTCATAAATGGATGTCTCTATTAAAACATGGTTGTAATTCCATTGAATATGGTTCACATGGAGAACAACCAAAAAACTGCAGCACCAGATGAAAATATTTTGAAAGTGTACAATGGGACTGTGGTGGGTTGAAAACCGAGGGAATTGAAGTAAGTAATTGGGAAATTCACTATTTCCTCCAGATTTGGCACTTTCGTGACTCCTACCTATTGCCACATCTGAAGATATTTGTAGCACGACAGCCATAAATGAATATTTAGGTGACATAGTTAAACACTTCAAAATTTATTCATTGGGGAAATGATGAAGTGAGTTGACACAGAAAAATAAGTGCTTTCTGGTCGTAAAGCCCAATCTTTCACTGCCATATTGAAAAAAAATTTCCACCTTTACCTCATTTGAGAGTACTTTGACAGTGAAGTATTGCATCCATTGAACTAATTTGTATTTGATGGAATGAGCAGGATATTGACACACTTCTACTTAACTAAAAATAAAATTCCCTGACATTTTTACTTAAGGTAAAATTTTTCAGTGGATGCCTTGAAGTCAGAACATCACTAGTGAAAAACCACATAAAAATTACAGATGAACATGATGTTTCGGTAATAGTTTATATTTTGAAGTAATTTATCATAGAACCTTATTTGCAGCACTTGGCTGAAAAACGGCACCAAGCAGGCCGTCCAGACAAGGTGGACGAGCTGTCCCCAGAGCAGGCTCTGGATGAGAAATTGGCTGTACAGAAAGTGTTGCTGCATATGGAGGAGATGTTTGGGAGGCCCACTTCAAGAGGAGACCGTGATCTTGTACGCCCCCTGTATGACCGTTATCGTGCTCTCAAGAGGCTTATCATCCGTGCAGGATCAGTGAGTTTTTTTGATCATACAACTTCCTTTGTTTTGTGACTGTATTTAGTAGTTTGCTTCAGTAATGATGTCACATAACACTTAAATGTTAAGTGTTAGAGAAGGCTTGAAGAAGTCCCCATTGTTCTACATTCCACAGTGGGAAATATATACACCGCAACACACTATGTAGTAGACCATTCCATCCTGACTGCTGATGCTTCGTGGCAGTTTCACATTTCCACACATTAGTCTTACATGTCATGTTACAGAGTTAAATGTTAGGAAATGAAACTGTCATCTTATATGCACCAGAAATCAGGCAAGGCAAGTAAAAAAGTGTTTAACCATTGCAGTACCAAAGTATTTTCAATAACAGTTATTACCAGGGGGTGGCAGTACTTTATGCCCATTAAGAATATAGTTTTTAAAGAGGCACTTTTGTGGAATTTGGGTAGCAATACCAACATATTTTCAGTAATGTATACTACCAAGATCAGGATAGTTTGTGTCCACTGCAAAAAGAGGTACTTTTTAAAGAGAAGTACAGCCATGAACATGAAAATATTGAATATCAGATTCATTGTGGCTTCAACTGAGACTTATGGACTTCGTTAAAACAGTTAATCATTTTCTTTCAAATTTTTTATCTATAAACTACCTGAATGAATGTCCTCTTTTTTTTCAAAAGGTGAGCACAAAGTTAACACCTCTACCCCCTCCTTACCCTCTACTGTCCATTGGTATTGTGAATATTAGTATTGACACTTTCCCATCAACTCCTACTTCTCAGATTTTTGTGCAGATTTAAGTAGGAAAAAATAAAAGGGAGAAAGTGTAGAGATTTCTGGTGTTCATTTAATTTACTATGCTTAGCCATTTGAGGCTACTACAAAAAGATTTATGAATTATGTGCAGTGGCACTGAAGGCCTGGGTTTAACACCAATAGGGATTTTATGGGGAAATGAAAGAGATCATTTGGTTGATGAGTATCATGTAAAAAAATTCCCATATGCTACTGGGAAACAGCTTTCTATGTCCAATAAAATGATGCACACTAGGTTTACAGCAACAAATTAAAAGTCAACATGGTAATGTTCCGCAAGTTGTAATGTCTTGAAGATTCAAAAGTTCAAAACAGAACTACACTTCTGCATTTTGTCTACTTCCTTCTGCTTCTATTATGCCTCTTTTTTTTACGATCATTAGCCCTTTACAAAATGACACCTAATGCTCATTGTTCTTCCACAGACAAAGCTGAAGGATAGTGTATCAGAGCTGGCAACAATTCATGAACATGAAGCAATGGAATTTACAAGTTCTCCACTGCCACCATCATTGACAACAACTTATGAGGCTGACACTGCTGAATCAATACGGCCAAGCTTGCCGTCAACTTCAGAAACACTTTCAACCAACCTCCATTCTCTCCCACTGTAAGTAGCATATAATTGTTTTTCAAAGGCAAACTAAGCATGTGACTGGTTTATGAGCACATTAGCACATTTTAAATTATTTGTATTACTATGTTGTAGGCCTAGATCTGTAGCTTTCTGGAAATTGGAAGTTTTGTGGTTTGGCATAAATGGAATTGCACATGACTGACACATCTTGCAAATCTTTTCCTCTCTTTGATAAAGATTTTGCTTGGCAGCAAGTGGGAGGTGATAATGATTATATTATGCTTTTTGGCAACATAGATAAGTCTGTCTGGAATGTGTTCACCAAAGACAATCCATTCCAATGTGAAATGATGCAAAATTTGTGTGTCCTCACAGTGACTAGCTCTTTTTCTGTTTGTACAAGTCACCAGCCAGTCATATTATGTGAGGAGTAATGTTTAGTTCTTTTTCAGCTAATTCTCATTTTATTTAGTATTTTTATACCATGACTATATTAGTTTTATTTAAGTGTGAAGAAAAGGCATGATCATGCATGCTCCAAACATTTTTATGAGCCCTTTTATTTATTGATTAGCGATGACAACACATACTGTGACTGCTTGACAGTCATTAAAGTCTGTTAAAGTACGTCCATGGGCATTGTCCCAAGATGATGGCTTATGAGCAAAGAATTTATCTTACTAGGCATTCCACAAGGCCACTAATAAATCTGTTGAGAACCCTAAAATCAATACTATCACCTACTGAAGTAATAAGTATCCCACTCATGATTGTGAAAGAAAGTGACAGGCTAGACAGACTGCTCCAGTAAGATAAATAATTTCTTGTGGCCACTGTACACAGTAGTGTGAATTTATCATGGGTGTGGGAATAAGGTGTAATACAGATCAGGAAAACTTTGTTGAATAGATATTAATTGTCCCATTCCAAACCATTAGATCAGGTATGAATGTTGGAAAAACGACCCAGAAGCTTAACATTTCGGTATCATGAAATTGTTATTCTGAAGTTTTAAAAGTCCAATATTTTCATTAAACATTCATTGCAACCAGTTCACATTGCTGAGTTGAAAAGCAGGGGTTATAGGGTCAAAAAATTTTTGTATCATTCGGCTAATTAAGTGGGTACCTATGAAAAATGTGTTAAGAGTTAAACAACATGTTGCAGGTCGGAGTTGCTGAACCAGCAACGAGCAGCACGTGAGGACAAGAAACGGTTGCGACGATCACTGAGGGAATTTGAGGAGGAGTTCCAGCAGCGCACTGGCAGAAAACTACAGAAAGAGGACCGCACTGCTATTGAGAGCATTTATACAGCTTACAAGCACACAAAGGCCAAACTGCGACTGCTTGAAGCTCTTGTTTCCAAGCATATCTAAGCAGTAGCTATGCTCCTGCGAAACACACCTCTATTTATATGATGAACACTTCTTAACTTCATGTTTGTTTGGATATCTGGACTCAAGTGTTCCTCATGTGTTTGGTGATCTCTTGGTGAACACCTTTACTGGCGAAGCAAGAACTGTGAAAAAATTAAATTTGATGTTAATTTCTTTCTATTACTCAGATTAATATACACCAGTAGGAATCTTTGATGTTATTGGGGCAATTACTATGTGGAAGAATGCCATCCAATCCCCAATTATTCTCCAGGCTTACACTGTATTCCATGTCATTATATTAATAACAGGTACATAGTGACATTTGACTCATAAGAGGACTTCACTGTTTTGAAGTGTGACATGTAGTGTGTGACACTGATTTTGTCAATGAGTTGTTGTGCTTTTGACTTCTTTCAGTGAATATAAAAATGTGGTTGAGAAGTGAGTTATGCAGTTAGAAACATTCCCTTGCTTCATTTCTTGAAGGTTCTATTCATTCATCCTAATCAAACAGAAGTAGATGATAGTGGTATTTCAATGGCATAGACATTATTGTGGAATTGTGAAACATCTTGGTGTATTAGTGTAGCTGTAATATGTTGCATGGCTGTACAAGTATTTCTTTGTGTACAAGATTACTTAAATTATGGGGGATCTTGATACATGAATGCAACTTCGCTGTTCTACAATGAGTGTGAATGACTAAGGAATCTCAAATTTTTTATGTGCCAGTTATATCCACCCTTGTGGTAGGCATAAGGTTCAGTAACTGAAGTTACTTTAGAACTAGGTGTAAGATACCATTCATTAGGTTCAATGTTTCAAGCATTATCAAGAAAGGTAGACCTTATGTAACCCAGAATTAAGGCAAATAATTTTGCTGTTGTGTGATTTAGTGCATGTTCATCATTACTCCATACACATTTTTAGACATACAATCTTACCACTGAAGGAAGGAATAAAAGTAATTTGCAATAGGAAAAGCTTGAAAGTACTGGTTTTGAGTACTGAAATTTTATGAAGCAGAAACACAAGACCAGAACTATCAGTAATTTGAGCATTTCTATTAAGCAGGTGACATTGTTACAAAACCAAGAGACTGGGAAAACAATACACATGTAAGTTAGTGTTTAAAATAATTCTTCTCTCCTATACAATACCTGTATAAATTTGTCATAGCGAGACAGAGACTGACTATTGTTTTAGTATTTGCAGTACAATGTGTTTAACTAAGTGGAAAATAATGTTATGGAGAGTTGCTTTTTTGTTAATTTTATTATTGTTGGAAATATATCTCCTTATGGTCCCTTAATACAATGTTGGAAATAGTGTTTTATATGTTAATGTGATCTGTGGAATTTTCTTCTAACATTATGCTGACCTCTGTTACACCTCTCATACAGTTTAACTGTCTTCTAAATACTTACTTTCTTTCATTTATAATTTGAAACATTATACTACATTTTGAAACACACAGTTTTCACAATACTAAGCAGGAGTTCAGTTATTACTTTTGGTTTATTGCTTATGATATTTAACACAGCAACTTTGTGTAAAGTCCATTTAATGAAACACGATCCTCGTGTAAACTATATTTGGATTAGTTATACATGCTGGTTTCCAGTATCAGATTGTAGAAGCTGTGGGTAAAATGCTTAAAAAAGGTGGTACCAAATACATGAGAGTTCACGTTGTATCTCCATGTATTGTGGTTGGTTACCTTTTGTTAAAAGTGGATCTTTCAGTTGCTTTAATTAGCTTTATTTATGTATATGTGTTTTGGTATTTTTAGATTGTTGATTGTGATTGATAAATTTTTGTTTAAAAGAGCTGAAAGACTTATTTGTCAAATAAATACATATTTCAACTGATTCTTATGACAGCTGTAGCTTTTTTCCTTCCTGTACCTCACATTATCTGCTTTGTGTAATTGTAATTATTGAGTTTTGTTGTTAATGGTTATTAAGTATACATGAATTTTATTATAATTATGTAAGAGTTTTCAAGGCTGGAGCCCTGTAAACTCAGGTTGAATTGTACCACAGTGTTATTTGGAAGCGTACTAAAGTAAGAGCAAAAGAAAATATGCATGCAAATTTGTCCAAATGCTGTTACCGAAGAGGTGCAGCAAAGCTTTGCTTCCAGAATTTGTATAATCTTGTGTAATCTTCCATTTGCAAATATAAGTAGCTACCAATAGCCGGGAAGACAGTGGGCAATGACTTCGATGAAAATTTCACTCGACACTTTTTTTTAACCAAATGAGAAGTGTGCTACTGACATGATTTATTTGTTGTCATGTGTCTCATTACTACTGCAGAAATGAAAAACTGGTGACAGTAATGACCAGTACTGTACCTTACATTCTTATCTGCAAAGCAATATTATTGCAGCATATAGATTTCTCCAGTAAACAAGTTACTTGCATAGATCAGTACAGATGGTGGGTGTATGTATGTAAAAATGCTGTTTAACTAGAATGATGCAATACATTGCAGAAACTGTGGTCCCAGTAATCAGGGGAATAATTAATATTAAATATGATTAATTTATTTCCTTTACTAATATGCAGTTCATTTCTGATATGTTTAATTAAACATTAGATTTTAAAACTTTTGTTAAATATGTAGTATTGTAAGGAACTCTCTTCTTAGTGCTGTGGAATCATTGATTTACGCACTTAAATGTGTGTTTCTCTGATGACTGAACATGGCTTTGCTTTTTCACCTGGAGCAGCAGATCAAATTTAATATTTGATATTGTGCAATTATGTATTGATTTTCTACCTTAAATGAAAATGAAACTTTTTAGAATGATAACTCGGAAAATTCTTGCCAGCATAAACTTTACTGTTGGAAAACTGTTACATTTGAACACTGATAACTTGTTTCTTGTTTGGAGGCTCATAAACAGTTGAGTTTTACTTGACCCATGAGATGTTTCGATTTATTGTTCAGAAAATTTCTAGGCAGAAACAATTACTTTTTGTGTTTTAGGATACACTGTAAAATTACAGTTTATGGTTCACATGCCATGGATATGACCCCAAAATAAGGGCAGCACAGAATAGGCGTACTTGCATGAACACAATACAATGTAAATGGAGAGATGGTAAGTGGGATGTTGTGAGATAAACAGTACGAAATGATAAGGTTGAATAAGATGCGAAGGAGCATGTTTTGCCACCTGTTCAAGCTTTTCCTTTATTTTGTGATTCTGATAGCAGTTTTAGTTCTGTCACTTTACTGGTCCCTTCCTATTTGATTCTTCTTTGGTGGTGTATCTTAATTTATAGCCTTTTCTTCTGTGCTTTCTCACTTTCATTTCCCCCCCTTTCAGATGATGCCACGTGTATCACCTGTGCTTTTGTTTTTCCAGTGTTGAGCATATATGTGGAAGTTTCTTCTCCTTACCTTCATCTGACCTTTTAAATAACTTTTTCAGTTCACTTACGGGGTCACTGTTTTCTTCCCTCCTCCCTGTCTCCCTCCCCCTTCCCCCAACCCTTCTCACATAAATATGTCCCTCATTTTGATTACATTGATAAAGTATTTCACTCTTTGATCATGATTGTTACTTCAACATTTCAGCCTAATATGGTGCATTACTTACTATTAGTCAATAACTCTTTATTTTTCATACCTGCTGTTTATCAACTTATCGAGTCTTTCTTCTTCCCAGTTTGTTTCTTTGCTTCAGATGTCAATTATGTTCTGGAGTTTAAATGATTTTCATTGTCTGGAGCCCTTACATTCATGTGCTACGCATATCTGACAGTAGTTAGTAATGTCATCTCAGTGTGCGATAAATAAATCACGATTTGCAAGTGCTGTGAAATCTGATATCATTGCACTTTAGAAGACTTTTGAAATCGAACTGTTTCAACAGCAGTGCCACTTGTTCTTCCTGTTCCAGTTATGAAGGAAAGGAGAGGAATAATATTTCTCAAATTTTGATGTACACTGCTGGTAATAATATGTTTATGTGATTAGTACACCGTCAGTTGACTGGGTGCTCCAAGAGGAGGAATAAAAAAACATGGAAGTAAGATAGGCATAGGAACAAATATTTGGTGCTGCTGCTTATGTGTTCTTTACACTCTTAACTAATTCAGCTTCTAATCCACAATTCAGCGCACACTCCCAACAAGAAACATTATACAAGGTATCATTTGATTTTAGAATTTGAAAGTTTGCATTCTTTGACACACAACTATTAAGTTGGTTACTTACATATTTAAGTCTCTGACATTACTTATCATACTTTAGGATCAAAACTTCCTGATAAAGAATGTTCCTTGTACTGAACACAGCATGCAGCAGCAGACTAAAACTGCCTTCAACAGACAAATCTTGAGGCAAAATGAGGTAAATAGACCTCTCATACAAGTTGTGATGGCTGTTACTGTTGTTAAGCAGCCCATTTCGTACAAGGATTTAAATCTAAGCTCTATTACATCTTTGAATCTTTAATATTCTTCACTGCTTTCCTATTTCAAGTAACCTCTGCCATTTTTGATTACAAAATACGTGTCTTGTTATTTCTATTAGCCTCGTAACTGCATCATGCCTGAGTGATATTAAATTGTAGTCATGCTGCCTGAAACATATTGTCTGTTCTGATGTTACTGATATCATTGACACGGGACTGGATGCTTAACAGTTTCTATGTAAAAGGTTTTCAGGGAATTAGCCTTCTAGACTAACAGTCTTTTAAGTATTTGACTCATATTTTCCGCCGTACTTCCTTTATTAAAAATACATGTTTTTCATAGATCAAAATTTGGTTATATACCTTCATTAAAGTCGTTCAGTGAATAATTTTGTGTTTTACAAAAATATTCATTGAATATATCACATGACTGTGAGAACAGTACTGTGGTGTTGCAGAAGAGTGTACTACAGTGAAAGCTATATATGCCAGGCACCTGTGCAATGCTGAGAGGAATTGTGATACTGTTTCATTTATGAAACACAGGCATTAAAAGGTTCAATGTGCACTTGCATAGTTAATGAATTTATTCGAACTTCATTTACATGATCAGCAAATGTCCAGTTACTGGTAACTACCAGATAAATTGAAACAACTTATACTGTGCAAAAAACAATTGCACATTATTTATATCATCACAGTTCCAGTTTCTGGAAACTGAATGAAAAGAGAGATCCTAAAGTGATATTTAATCAGTAAAGATCTTTGCAGGTCTAAGATCCTGCTGAAACCCGAGAAGAGCGAATATTTAGTTGAATTCTAGAGAACTTTTAATGTTATATTACTATAATTGTTATTAACAATCATTGACATTGTCGTTAGCAGCACTGCTCTTCTTGATGATGTTTATAGTGAGATTTTTGTCTGTGATAAAGTAATAATTTAAACAGTAAAAGTTTAAAATTTATGATTTAGAATGCCGGAAAACTGGAGCACCACAGACTTTGTTTTGATGCAACACAAAAATCTACCATGAACAACATACATGTAAATAGTTTGAATTTTACACTGAAAAATATGCACACTTGTGCTCCTTGATGTAACAGAATTGCACTGATCTTATTACAAAGCTGTGGTATTCCAGATTGCTAAGGCTTTTATTTTAAAATCAATTTTTGAATTGGGTATGCAATATCTTTGGTGCAGATAAAATTGTTGGAGCAACAAAACCAATTTATTTGGACATGGGGTATGGAAATTAATTGTTATTTAGCAGCTAGAAAAAGTAATTGGAGACAATTTCACATTAACTACTATTCTTGAAAATTTGTGATCGGTGTTTTATTTCCTACTGTGTGGTGATATTATCTGTACTGACAAAATGAAACAAATTATTCTTTATGTTATATTGTTTTTACCAGAATGATAAGTTACAGTGAAAGGGAGAATGAACTCAAACATAATGTATTTACACAAATTTCCAAACGTGAATTCTAGGAAGATGTAATATATTACTAGTTGTGCTTGTTGTGTGCACCTTGGTATTGTAGCATCAAGTTTAATTTGTGGGCATTGATGGAAATATTTTGAATACTTTTTCCTTCATTTCGGAAATAATAGTAAGTTTGTGTGCTATCTGTAGAAGCATCAAGCTATTACGAGAATAATACGGATTAATACTTCTGATGTGATACATGTTTATATGCATAAATAATTTAGTCCATATGTGAAACTCCTGTGTCATTTCCTGGATTAACAGACCTGTAGTGCAATTAAAAGAAAAAAAAATCTTATTCACAGTAGAACCTTGGTCATGTATTCAGCCCCAAATATAAATACAAATGTAAAAGCTGGGGAATGAGTGAAATGTTTTGTAAGTTTTTATGTTATAAACTGAATTGATTGTCTTGTGTTGAAAGCTGAGAGAAGAGAAGACAGATGACAATAGCACAGAAATGTTTTTCATGTTGTCTCGTGTGGACGTTTCTGTGCCCTTCATGTAGTAATGTCATCTCTTGTACTGTTAATTGTCTTTTTAAGAGTTCCTCTACATCTTAATAAAGCAGTACCTGATTAGAGTGACAATGCTGCCCAACATTTTTGTATACTAATATGCAGAAATGAAGGAAGTATTGGAGTGTTTGATTTCTCAAGTACAAAGAATGCAGCTAGAACACAATAAGTGATTGGTATTTTTATGGCCTATATACACAGAATTGATTAAAACTTTTTTTCAGTTAACCATACAAATGCTTTAACATATTATTGTGTATTAATTATGTACACAATGATATTTGCCTGTTCCCTTGTTTGAATAATAATGAAGTTTTAATACTTCTTCTACTTTGTGCAAAACATTGTGCATTCAGATAATTATATTTGTATGAATTAACATATTGTATAACCAGTTAAACAATACATAAAATTATTGTCTCTAACAAATATATATACTATATTATTTTAATTTGTCCCTTCACTACCAGAACAATATTTTATAATAGAATATAATGTCGAGTGACGAGGGCCTCTCATCGGGTAGAGCGCTCACGTGGTGCAAGTCTTTCGGTTTGACGCCACTTCGGCGGTTTGCGCATCGATGAGGATGAAATGATGATGATTAGGACAACACAACACCCAGTCCCTGAGCGGAGAAAATCTCCAACCCAGCCATGAATTGAACCCGGTCCCTTAGGATTGACAGTCTGTTGTGCTGACCACTCAGCTACCGGGGGTGGGCTTATAATAGAATTAAGTGCATTGACATGAAAAGAATGGATCCATAGGGGTGAACTCGGTGAAGACGCAATGACATGAAATGATATTAGTGCAAGCTGTAATGTGTTATTTTTCCTCCAGTACGGATGCTTGTTATTTCAGATTTATTTGTGGCAGTAAAATGAGTGCATCACATTGCCAGTAAGAAAAGAGAACATGTAATCATAAAAACTGGTAAGATATTATAGGCATTCTTGCAACTACTCTCATGATACAAAATGATTCTAGCTTCAGGCCTAGCAGTCATCATTGGGAAGCAGTGAGCTTGTTGACATGAAACCATGCATTGTTACTTGTCAATGCAAAAGTTAGTTTTGTTTGATGATAATAATAAATAATAATAATAATAATAAGTCAGACTTTGTTAATCACATAGTCTGCAAGTTCAACTTGCAAATACTGAAATGAGACAAATGTTAGCACGTTTATGGGTTGCAATAGTTGAGTCACCAAACTGACTCTTTCGAACAAATTTATAGGGCAAGAATTAAACAAAATATACTTCATTAACTCCGGAACATACGGTTTCGTACTATGCTACTAAAATTAAAAAAGTTTTAAATTCTATTGTTATTTAACATAAGCACAGGTTGCAGGAATGGTACGACCTTCTAGTAACAAGGCTTCGAGGAGGAGGTGAAGAAGAAGAAGAAATAAAGAATATCTGTTCAATTGGTTTAACAAAAAAGATCAAAAATATCTTTCCTAGATAGTGAATATGCCTTGATAAGATTACATCTCAGAAAATCAACTTTATCTCTAATATTGAAATATCAGTTTCAGTCATGCTGGCTGCTGAAAATAAAGTATTTCGCTACACATCCTAGTTGAATGGTATAAACAAAGTCCTTTCATAGTATATAACATTACTTCAGTCAGGAGCTTGAACTTTTGATGTACAAGGACATAATTACATAGTCATTGTCAAGTTTTGTTGAAACAATTCTCTCATTATAGAATAATAATAATTTTTTCTTGAAAACTGTTCAGGAGTACTATTTCAAAATCATATTCCTGTAAGAATAAGGCCCAACATGCCAGGTGTGACGGTTCTATAATTTAACATTCTAACATCTAATTTTTTTGGTAACCACCTCTCGTTTTGTACATGGGATGGAGTAAGAGTTTTGGCAGTAAATTTTGTGCATAATTACGTCCATATGACATTTATAAGTATGCATGATACATGGCTTCTTATTGAAATGTGTACTATTTCAACAAGAATTATTTTAGTTCAGCCTGCTGTAGTGGGTCAAGAGTTAGTCTTATCACTTTGTCACTTATGTGATCCTCCTCATTCTCCACAGTGAGAGAGTTCAGTACCAATTTGTGAAGCTTTCATCTCAATAAACTTGAATGTTATACCTTGGCAGTATTTACCATATTTGCCATTCAGTTTCATCAAATCTGTAACGATGTGTTCAGCACTGATAATAGCCCTTGCCCAAGGAGAAGGCAATTTTTGCATCCTTAACCCTCAGAAATTCTATGCCAGAAATACTTTCAGTTAGTAATCCACTTACAACTAGGCCAGGCAAACTATGGCCCCATTCCTTATAAAGACCTCAACCTATACCAGCCCTTCTGCATGTTGCAAGATGACTCTGACTGCTCCAATAATTTCCAGTTTTGTACTTAGTAAATAGGTACCATCGTAACCTCACTTAACTTATTAAATAGTCTTGCTGACATCACATTTATAGTAGTGCATGTGTCAATTAAAACTGTAACTGAGTTTTATCCCCACAATAACATTAATAGTGGCCTGAACAATATTTTTACGTGGATCGTGGCGTTTGTAATGGTCACTATCTAGCTCATGTGGAATGCCTTTGATTTCGTCATATCTTAATAGGTTCATTGAATTGTGTTTACTGCCCCCTCTCCATCCCATGACCATCAATGGAGGGTGTAATGTGATCAGTTCTAGTTTGTTCAAGGAGTCATAGTCAGACAGTCAGGAATCTTGCTCACCTCACTAGCATTTACTGTTGGATTTTGTGCTTGCCAGCTCATATCAACAGCACAGTTTGGTACTGGACCACCTGGCTGGTAAGTACCTTTTATGTTTAACTGACTTTGGTTTCTAGTGTTGAATTCAACTTGTTATTGTTGTTTTGATACCAGTCACCTACTCCATTACTACAGAATCGGGGTTGGTACCTATTCATCCCAATATTTAGTCGTATTTAAATACTTTTCAAAAAATTTTCAAAGGCTTTCTTGCTTACCGTGGAATGGCTAAGTGTTGAACACTTCTTTGTGGACACTTTGACATGAATGCTTTCTCAAACTACTTACAGGTTTGGCAGTTTTAGTTTTCAGTCTTTCCCTTAATAAAGCCTATAGGAAAGGTATTTTCTGTTGTTCTGACCAAGATCTAGGTAATGCTCCCTAAAAAGATTTTATAAACAGAACAGGGTGGATATTTTTCATATCTGGCATGAAAATCTGAAACACTCATTATTTCAAAAAAATGTGTTCTGTCAAAATAGATAATAAAGGAGGAGCTGCCCTACACCATAAGGTATATGGTTAGGTGGCAGAACAGCATGATTCCAATCATCTCTGTGCACTCTGTCGTTTGAAGCTGCACTATTGTAGTCAACACTTGCCCTAACAATAGAGGGTGGTGTGTCATTTACCATTTGTTTGACGGCAGACAATTCCTGCTGCATACTGTTAATCTGAGAATTGACATTGTTATGCCATTCAGGCAAATCTGTACTTATAGCAGTTTTGTTTTGATTTAACTCTGATATAATAGATACCTCTGAAGTACCTGTTTCAGATAACATTTCAGTGACAAAGTGCTGTCTAACAAGTTGCAATTCTGAATACAATTCATTCCTATGGTTGTCCATAGCGGAAATCCATTTTTAAACATACTAGGAAAACCTTCTCCCTACACATCAAACTGTTCCTGTAACTTAACTTCACGGTTAATAGTAAAATTATCTACCTTTTCATGTAGCTTACGAATAGATTCTTTTGTACAAGTTTGTTCATCTGTTGTTATTGGTATTTTCTCAAGGATGCCCTGGTACATAGTTTCCAATTACCAAGTTTTGGTTCTTGGGGCATCCTGTCGCAATGACAAATCTGTTACATTTGTTGATCCCCCCCCCCCGTTTTCTACGTTGTCTCTAAACTTCAATATATTACTGTAAATAGGTCTCTCCATGAGAACTAGCTGTTTGAATAATTTCTTCCCTCTCAGCCTGTGACTGCATTTCACATGCTGAAGCTTTAATATTATTGATCTCTGTATCAGTGAGTTTGCTGGCTTAGGCATGTGATTGTACTTCATTATGTGCTTCAGATTCCGTTTTTACAGATTTTTGTATCTTTAATGTAACACAGAGAAGGTTGAAATTATTTGAGTAAAATAACATATTTTAGTTTAATAACAGCACACAAATAATGATGTAGAAAGTTAACTTTTGAGCAAGAACATGTTAATCTGTTGAAAGAATGTAACAACACTATGCCATGTTGTATGCACGTGGTGCAACTTAACTTCATATTACAATTAATAAAAAAATGAGCTGTGAACGAATTATTCGAGCGGCAACAATTACAATGTGTTCAGGCCAGGGAAATAAGATATGTTGTCCTTACCTTATACAATGAGGAATAATGAAGGTCATTTAATATTAATTTCCAAAAAAATTATTTGAATTTCTTTTTCCTTTCTCCTTTTTATATTGTTTGAATTGCTTCTGCCTAAAGTTGTTTCCTTTAAATTAAATATATTTTGTTTGACTTCAGTTTGTTTTTGTCAATATTTCACAGTTTCCATTAAGTACATGAAACAGAGAAAAACAATTTGTAACATCATAACGACAATAAAATTTCATATACAAATATGTATAAAATACTCTTGTAAGATATTTGACAGTATAATGCAGCCTCTTTCTTCTGGTATGGGTTTTTATTTATGATAGCAAAATGTTGAGAAAAAGGATACATCACATTGCCACTAATAAAAGAAAACATATAATCACAAAAATTGGTAAGATATTTTAGGCATTCTTGAAACTCTCTCACAATATAAAGTGACTCTAACTTCAGACCCAGCAGTCATCGGCAGAAAGCAGTGAGCTTGGTGACACGGAACCATGTTATTGTTATTGAGAAATGCAAAAGTTGGTTTTGCATGATATCAATGATCACCAGTAGACTGCATTAGTGACATAGACTGTAGGGTTGCCCTACAAATACTGAAATGGAAAAAAAATAGCATGCTGTGCAATTGTTGTCACTTAACTAATTACTCCCAACTAATTTACGGGCCATGAATTAAACGAAACAAGCTCCAGAACACAAGGCTTTGTACTATGCTATTAAAATAAAGAAAAAAGGTTTAAATTCCATTATTATTTAACATGGAGCACAAGTTACAGGAATGATGGCACCTCCTAGGAGCAGGGCTTGAAGCAGAAGAAGAAGAAGGAGAAAGGGGTGTCTGTTCAGTCTGTTTAATAAACAAACATCAAAAATGTCTTTCAAAGATAGTGAAGATAACAAAGATGAAGTTGATTACCTGAGATGTACCGGTAATCTTATCTGTATTGTCAAAATGTCTATTTCAGTCAAGGTAGCTGTTTGAAATAATATGTTTTGTTACAAAGCTATCCAGAAATACTGAGCCTCCAGTATAATGAACATGTAGTGACAACTGAAAATGTGTGCCTGAACAGAGCACAAAGCAGAGTTTCCTGCTTTTCATGAGCTGTTGTCTTAACCATTAGACTGTCAGAGCACATCTCCAGGCCTGACTCAGACTTTTGTTGTCAGTGATGATTTCCATCTATTATTTCTGAATGCTGCTACCAGAAGCTGTCCCATAGGATATGTGAGGAGTAGCACCAAGGGTAAATACTGGTGACAAAGTTGGAGTGGAATCTGGTGACACGATCAGATAAACTTAATGCAATTTTGTCATATAATGACATGGTTCGAGACTGTGGCTGTTATTTGAAGACAAATGTTGATGGTGTTAGGACAGCTCTTTGTATGTATCAAAACATGTGGTGCGTGGTAGAAATCTTTTCAGTGACAAATCTAAAGTGTTCAGTGCAAAAAATTTACATGTGCAACAATAAGAATGTAGTGGGACAAATGTTATGAAAACAAACACTCCAAACCAAAATTTCATGTAAGTCACATCCAATGAAAATCTGTAACACAACCATCTGTGTGTGGCTTGCTTATAATTATGTATTATCTATATTTTAGGACAATTAGTCTGTAAAAAATGCAGCACATGTTATAAGGAAAGCGTGTAAACCGTCTGAAGATGAATCATAATGATTCGAAACCAGTAACGGTATCCTTTGAATAAAGAAACTGAAAATAAATTTGTGGCTGGTTGCTGTCCCAACACCATCAATAGATAAACTTAAGTTGAAGGTGACTGCTTGCAGAAGAAGGGAAAGTAGGTCTGTGTCCCGATCTGCCACAGATTTTTGTCTTGAGACATTCATAATATTTTAAATACTTTCAAACCTTCTTAGTGAAACTGATATTCTTCAGTGTCTCAAGCTTGCAACTGAGTTTATGTTCTCATTTTACATGCTATTTTGACAGTTTTCCTAACTCTTTGACTGATGGGAGTCTAGACAACAAACTTATGGAAATGAATATGATATTACAGTGCCTGTGTTATTCTGAAATATGATGCAAAGTTCCTTTGGATGTGTATGCATTGTAATTCAGAATAACACATGCATTGAAATATTGCATTTATCTGTTGACACTGGGGAAGCGACTATCAAGTAAAATGTCTCCCCTGGGAATATACATAATGGATGTACAGGTACAGGTTGTAGATGACATATGGGAGTTTGAGTCTGGCCATGAGTCATGCTCTGGTAGCCAAATGGTAAGGCTACCACTCAGAATAGGCAGGAAATAGGGGTTCGAGTCCCGGGATGGCACAAATTTTTGTTATTGTTATTCCATTATACAGTTGATGGATATCCATATTCACATTTGTGAATAAGTATTATGTATTCTGGGAATGAAAGTCATTGTGGATTTGCCACAAACTGGAAAATGCTAAAGTGTCACCTCAGTCAGCTGAAGCAATTGAGATACGCACTTGACATTATGTCCAGAAAGCATCTGAAATATTTTTAATAATGATGACATTAATTCAACTCAACTGAAAACTTAAAAATACAGAGAGAACTAAAAATTATCTTCATATTGAATGAAAATTAATTCATAGAGGTGGAGTTGCTCCCACACATTGTGGTTGTGGATCCAAAGTTATTGGAGAAATATTGATGAAATTTTGGATTGCAACTATTGCTGTAGGAGCTCGATATTCATGGAGACTGCAGTGCTCAGAGGTTCTTAATATACATAATACTGAGATAATCTATGTGAAACTTATGAATAGGTACATTCTAATGAAATTATGTGGGGGTGCAATGGGTATAAGTGCAGATATTTTGATATGTGGTACCTTCATATGTACATACATCAATGTGTTGGTTGTTTTTTCTCTGCGTTGAACATCTTCACACAAACACATCAAAATTTTTCTGAGCTGATGTTTTTTGCACAATCATACTGCACCATTTAGTAGACTACACCTTTCTGTGTAGATTAATCATTTTGCATCAATGCATCCGCATATCAACATGTGACCTGCTGCCCAGTTGGAAATAAGTATTAATGGCTTGCTCTTGACACATGGACTTGGAGGTACTAACCAACCTAAAAACATACAAGTTGTAGTGGCTATAATTATTAGTCTGCAAATGATGTAAATACTGATGTAATGTTGTAGAGTCACTATCCTGTCATAAGTAGAAGTATCTGCATAAATAAGCATTATACACCAAATCTCTGGGTAAATTAACTAATAATTAAAAAAAACTCAGTTGTCTGGAATTTATAGTGCAGAGAACAAAAGAAATGGAATGTAGTATTTAAAGTTTGATCATACAAGCAGCAGCAAGGACATCCAGGGATAGAAATGGTTAGGTACACTAGGCTATATACAAAATTCAGTAGTTCTGCTGAGAAATGCCTTTCAGTGCAAATATTATAGTGGGCAAAATGTGAAAACTGCTTTTATGTAAAGTATTTAGTGGGACCAGAATAAGGACAAACTCTTTCATTAATTTATTCATATTCTGTTCATTTCATCTAGTAGAAGAACTACGAGTATTTGGGGTGTTGACTGTGTCAAGACATACATTACCATAGGAGTGTAACTATTATAAACTAAGTATTCCAGTCAACTGTAATTAATGACAAGATGCTTTATTGTTATGTGGCAAGGACACTAGATGCACTATTTTTACAATTACATTTATAAATGTTGCCATATTAAGAAGGATAGGTGCAACGGACATGAAGTTTAGACTACAGATTCAAAGTAACTATACACAGGTGATACGAAATCCATAGCAGTAAAGAAACCAACTTTGACTTAAAAATTCAGTATAGTATGAGGCTCCCATTTACTGCATGCATTGATAGCATTAAAACACTGTGACATGGAATCAAATATTTTTGGAAAATCTCCCTCCATGCAGTTTGTATGCTACAGCGTAGGTGATTAACAATGACTGCTGAACTGTGACAAATAAGATATTGAATGATGATAAGCCAAAATATTCACTGGGCTAAATGTAGGACAAACACAAAAATGAAGGTAGTTTTGGTACTTATCATTCTTGAAGAAAAGCTTGTACAGTTTTTGCACCAATGTGTTGGTGATTGTCTTGATGAAATATGGCACATAGATTTCCATGAAAGAGGAGCAGCACAACATTGGCCCCTCCCCAGAGAACTATAAATATCTTTTATCCATCCGGACCAGGTCTGAATAGGTAGTAATGTTATGCTGGGCTAGTCAATACATGGAAAATTATAGTGAGCTCTCAGGTGTTCAACCGAGTCATTGTTTCCATTTTATACATCTTGGCTGAACACTCAGAAGTTCACTATTAATTAGCCATGCCAAGAAGGCCTGAGAGATCACACATGGAAAATAGTTTTGCCGTGTTCTGTATCAGGAGAGAACATAGATCATCAAAATAGACTGTTCCCACATCCTTGCAAGATGTGTGAAGCTTGGAACATTTGGATTTAAAAGTGACAGCTTGTTAATTTGAAAACAATATATACAGCTGAGTGGTTACTTCCTCCATGAAACATTTATCAGTTGATACACCTACCATCACCATAGAAGCCATAAGATTAGTACTACACTACGTTCTTATCTAGAAGCAGCAGTTGTTATTTCTGTTACCCCGTATACATGAATAAAATTTGTACCCTGTGTCCAGTGCCACATCAAACCATCAAACTTGGCATTTGGATGCTTTGCCATTTAACAGCATAGGTTTCCACATTTTGATCATTAGTGTATGACACACTATGTAGTCATCACTATAGAACTTGTTAACAAATGTATTCATCTGAAAACACTACATTTTCTACTCAGCATGTGGAGGATGGCATCACTTGCATACTGCTGTTGGATCACTTATACTTTACGGAAAATGGAAGCCAACACAACAGTATGCTTGCCAACGATACAGCTCATAGGAAATGGAGTCAAATCATGGATATGTGCATGATGTAGTCAACAATGTAGTTAACACTATGGACAAAGTTGTGTCGTTTGCTATATCCAAGTGGACAATACTTCCTGATATGTTTAAATTTCATTTGAAAGCTCTTTACTGTCTGAGTGTGATATTTCTGCTTACGCAAGGAAAAAAATGATTCAAGTGGCTCTAAGTACTATGGGACTTAACATCTGAGGTCATCAGTCCCGCTTACACAAGGAAGGGCATTGCTATGCTTATGTGTATGCCATTTTTATGCAGTCTTAACCAATTAATCAATTACTGCTGGTAAACAGTTTTACAGATTTTCTGGTTTTGGTTTCATTCAGGTCATTGCACCAACATCATGCAATTTTCACAAACCTTTGTGTTCTTAAAAGGTAAACACAAGCAATTAGCATGGAAAAGATGATGCTGACCTGAAATTTCACTGCAAAATGGCTGTGAAACCTGCACACTTGGTAAAAGACAAGTTCTTCTTAAGTTTTCTTGGATTTGTGTTTGCAGAGGCCATATGGATCCACAATAAAAGAAATTAAAAGATTTTCTTCTTCCTCTTTCTTCAAGAGGTAGGCATTTATCTTTATACACTCTTTTTCAGTGCCTCTATTGTCTCTGGTTGGTTAGTATTTGATCTCTGTGCTTCGCTCTTGGTGTACCTATTGATATTTTCCCTATTGTTTAAGAATTCATCACTGTTTTAAACAAATGATTTTCATTCGTTCTTATGACATGATCTTTCCATTTATTTATATACTCCTTGAAGTGTCCATTTATGTTTAAGCCCTACTTCTTAATTGATTGTTTTACTCATTATTGTATCAGACAGTCTAAAGCAGATGTTCTTAAAAATCTCATTTCTGCAGCTTGTTTTCTTCGTTCATTTCCAAGTCTTATTGTCTGTGTGTCACTGCCATAAAATAGAGGGGAGTTTGCAATTGCTTTATCATAAAGACTTCTATATTGCCTTTTTATTTATTGTTCTGTATATTAATATACATAATGAGTCTTTCAGTTTTTTTGGCATGTCTTCATAATTTGTGAAGGTCATGGTATCTCTCAAGAATTCATTCACTTTCTCTATTTTCAGGCTGTTTATTATGGTTCCACTTGAACCGAGTCTTGGCCTTTAAAAGCAATGACTATTTTTTTTTTTTTTTTTTTTGGGTCAAGACTGTTAAAAGTTGTGGCTTGTGTTTAATTTATAAATGGCTTTTTGAAGTGTCCTCTTCCTTTCCTCATCAAAGAGTGTTGTCATTACATAATTTCTTTTTTTAAAGTTATGGATTTAAATGCTATTTTTTTAACCATTGTCTCAACGTATCATCAACATAAATATTAAAAACTATCAGAGACGAACTGCAGCCTTGTCATAAGCTTAAATTTGTTGTTACCACATTCTATTTTCTGGCAAATGGCAATTTTGGTTTATTTTCAGTAATTGGTGAGATGTGCCTTCTCTGTCTAGAACATCTGAGAATATTCTCCTGTCTACTTTCATTGTGTTTATATTCTCACTTCCTGGTTTTTCCTATTTTTCATCTTTCACAGCACATCCTCTAATCCTGTCATTTATGTTTTTGATCATTTATTTAGATACAGCATATTAACAAGTAACTTTGAAGAAGTTGTCTTGAGTAACAAAAATGAGGCAGATGCTATAGCAAAAAGTAAGGGAAGATATTTACAAGCACAGATTGTGCCTGCAAGCAAGTGATGTCGTTTGCGCATACGACATAGACATGGTGAGCGCTGCCATGTAGAGTGCATTCATCCAAGACAAACTGGCCCCACCCCAGACCTTATAGTGTGTGGAGCAATAAGCTACAACTCTCATTCACCTTTGATGTTTCTGAAAGGATTGGCAACCAGCACTTGGTACTTCCAGACTGTTGTTAGACCTGTTCTTTTGCCGTTCTTGCAACAGGAAAGTGATGTGTTGTTCCAACATGATAATGCTCGGCCCAACACTGTCCATGAAACTCGATGTGCTGTGCAAGATGTGCAGCAACTTCCCTGGCCAGCACGATCTCCAGACTTTTCTCCAGTCAAGCATATGACGGACAAGAAGTGATTCATGTGACTCGGCAACCAACAACTCTTACAGAAGTATGTGAACAGGTCAAGCAGGTATGACATAATGTATCCCAGAACAGTATCTGCCATCTGTATGAATGACTAGACACCACAGTTAGCATCTGCATTGCCGTACATGGAGGCTACACGACGTACTAATGTGGGGGTCTCAGCATGGATTGATGCCTGGTACCTCAAAACTGCTTCTGCTTGTGTTATTGATCTGTAAATGTAATCATTCCATGTATTCCACATGCACTGTTGCAACAGTAAATCTTGTGTGAATTGGGAACCTCCAACAGAGTGTACTAATTTTTTTCTGGCAGTATATTATCATCTCCTGAGAGTTTACTATTGCATGAATTAGGCATTACCATACCATGATTTTGCCAAATAACTTTTCCACGGAATTTGAAATATAAATGAAAAATGCAATTATGAGCCAAAACATTATACCCACACTTGTGTTCCTCTACCTTTGAAACATAATGCAGCAGTGAATCTGCATGGTATGGACCCAACAAGTCCCTGGTAGATTTCTGAAGGTATATGGCACCAGGTGTCTACACAGATCAAGCAGTTCACATGCATTACAGTCTGTTAGTGTGTCAACACAGAGCTGGTGCCTGATAGTGCCCCAGATGTGATCCTGAGGTTCAGGTCAGGCAACATCGTTGGTAGTGACATCAATGTGAATTGCTCCTGAAACCACAGTAGCACGATTATGGCCTTAAGACAGGGAAAGAGGATACATTTTAGGAAGACTCTGACATCCATGTTCTGTGATTGAGGCATAGGAATCCTACACATAATCATCTATTTATGATTTCACCATCCTCCAATCACTTTCAACAGATGCTCAAGACAACAAAATGCGATAATCGATCAGCTTCGTTATTTCGGAATGCTCAATCCAGTGCACCAGGTTATTAACATCTGCTTCTTGTCAAAGTCACTTATGTCAATGATTCCTCATTTACAGACTGCGTCATTGGTAGAATGAATCCCCATTTGTCTCTGATCCACGTAAGTACTTTACTTCTCGCATCACCAGTTGTTACAAGAAACGGAACAGTAGTTTTTTTAGGGTAAGGAGGGCAGAAAC
Source organism: Schistocerca cancellata (assembly GCF_023864275.1). Taxonomy (NCBI): domain Eukaryota; kingdom Metazoa; phylum Arthropoda; class Insecta; order Orthoptera; family Acrididae; genus Schistocerca; species Schistocerca cancellata. Next base: position 192,599,345 of record NC_064634.1, read on the forward strand.
AAAAGATGTTCAGAGAGAGGTTGTAAATGACATTCACACTGTTACAATAGGCAGACAGAGAGCAAATTTGACTGTACACAATTCATGCAGACAGCCTCTGATTGAAACTGGTGATATTAAAAAACTGACAGAAAAATTAGGTTCATCCAGTTGTAATTCAGCCAATGCACAAAATAACTTATCATTGTTGCTTTAGAATATCTGAGGAATAAGGGGTAAGCTTAATGAGTTGCTTATTTGTGTTGAAGAATCAGATTTGAGTAAACCAGTCAATATAATCTGCCTCTCTAAATACCATGTGACTGTTGGTATAGATATGTTAAATATTGTGGGATTCGAGTTAGCTTTTTACTTCTGTAGAGAAAATATGGAAAAAGGGGAAGTTGCCACATTTGTCAGAAACCGTTTTGATTTCATGTTATAACGTCAAGTTGAACAAATATATTTCTAGGATGACACAGTACATGTAAGTTACAGAGCAAGTAAACAAAGTAAGATGTGTGTACACTGTAACAGTCAAATCAACACTGAGTCCAAGTCTAGCGGCCACTGGCTGGCTGGCCGCTTAGGTGGCGCGGCTGCTGCATGGCTGGCAGACAGCGCCGTATGTAGAGGACACGCATAACTGCGCGGCGGCACTTTGAAAGATCGGCGAGTCACAACACTTTTTCCCCCTTTGAATTTTTTGCACTGGTCTTGATGGAAGAGGCCTGTAGATTGCTAATGTCCATAGGTGTTGTTTGACTGGCCGTAAAGTCTCGAGGAGGAGTCTTCCCGTACGGACGGAAGTGTCCCCGATGATAACGGGTGGAGATGACAGGAGACGTGGGGGTCGAATCTGCTGGGGCCCCATGCCCCAGTCTGCCCATTGTGGCAAGTCCGGTTGTTATAACAGGAGACATGGGTGATGTGTCGGCGTCCGTAGGAGAAGGAGGCGAGGAGAGTTGCTCCGACAGATGGTGGTCATCTGGTTCCTGCATGGGCACGCCTCCAGGTGGTGTCAGTTCTTGTACTGGCACCGAGATGATGGTGAGAGGACTGCGTTATGAGTAATGAGAGATTCCAAGATCCTGAGTGTCAGGTAGAGCCTAAGGTGGCATTCGGAACAGGCGTTGCCGGCACACGAGGCCGAAGCTGGTCCGAATGACACACTGCAACCCCGTGTCCATCTGGATTTCATACAGGCGTCGGCCACGGTGTCGTAAGATGTGGCTTGGACTCCATTTTGGCCACCTGCCATATCCCTGTACCCATACAAGGTCGCCAGTGGTGAACCGGCCAAGCAAAGGCACCCGCGGCCGTGAGGTGGAAGGCCGCAGAAGATGAAGTAGTGTGCGGGGCTGTCGGCCATGTAAGAGCTCAGCCAGGCTGTGGTCGCCCATGGGGGTTAAATGGTAAGAAGCCAGAAATTGGAGAAGTGCATCATCAGTAGCAGAAGAAGTCAGGAGTTTCCTCATCTGAGCCTTAAATGTGCGGACCAGTCGTTCAGCCTCAATGTTTGACTGTGGATGGAACGGAGGGGCCAGGACATGCATGGTGCCGTGACGGGCACTAAAATCCGCAAAATCGGAAGAGGCAAATTGTGGACCACTATCAGTAACAAGAGTAGAGGGAAGGCCTTCCAAACAGAAAATGCGAGCTGGAGCATTGGTGGTTGCCGCGGTGGTAGGCGACATGCAACAGACAATGAAAGGAAAGTTAGAGTAAGTGTCAATAACAGGACGCCAATAAGTACCTAAAAAAGGTCCCACAAAATACGCTCCCAAGGCTTCTCAGGCGAAGGCCACGGTGACAAAGATGACTTTGGGGTGGTGGCCTGTGATGCACAAGGGCCGCAGGCAGCGACCAAGTGTGCGATTTCAGAGTCGATGCCGGGCCAGTACGCATTACGGCGCGCCAGAAATTTTGTGCGAGAGACACCCCAGTGCCCTTGGTGAAGGAGGCACAAGACCAAAGCACGCAGAGATGCAGGTACCACAACACGCGGCGAAGCATAGTCGGTGGAAAGGAGGATAACACCATCCCTAGCCATGAGGCGGTAACGCAAAACGTAGTAGTTCCGCAACAGATCAAAAGTCTTAGCAGACGGACGAACTGGCCAACCCTTCTGAATACAGCGTAAAACCCGGGAGAGGGTAGGATCAGAACCCATAGCAGCCGCCAGCCTGTCCCCGGTGATGGGGAACCCGTCCACAACCCGCTGCTCGGAAATATCCAGGTGGAAACACAAAAGTTCGTCCCTATCGAATGCCAGATCAGGACCCATGGGAAGGCGAAACAGTGCATCAGCATTTGCATGTTGAGCCGTCAGCCGGAAATGAATCTCATAATTGAAATGAGACAAGTAAAGAGCCCAACACTATAGGCGGTGTGCAGCCTTGTCGGGAAGCGACGTTGATGGATGAAACGAGGAAACAAGTGGTTTTTGTTCCGTAACAAGATGAAATTTGGACCCATAGAGAAAAACACCAAACTTATGAAGAGCATAAATAACGACCAAAGCTTCTTTTTCAATTTGAGAATATTTTCATTGGGCATCTGTATGCGTTTTGGAGGCATAAGCAATGGGTTGTTCAGAACCATCAGAAAAATGGTGCGCAAGGACTGCACCAACCCCGTATTGAGAGGTGTCCATGGCAAGAACTAGATGTTGGCCAGGGCGATAAGTAGCCAGGCACGGGGCCTGTTTCAGCATAGTCTTCAATTTCTGGAAAGCCGCATCGCATGACGCGGACCAGTGAAAGGGCACGTTTTTATGCAACAGGCAATGCAACAGCTGAGCCACCGATGCCGCAGATGGTAAAAACCTGTGATAGTATGCTACTTTCCCCAAGAAAGCCGGCAGTTCCTTAACAGATGTAGGGCGAGGAAGGGCATCGATCACAGCGACAGTTAGCTGAAGTGGACGAATACCATCCCGAGAGAGTTGAAACCCCAAGTACATGATAGATGCCTGAAAAAATTTTGATTTCTGAAGGTTACACTTAAGACTGGCAGTCTGTAAGACATGAAAAAGTGCGCGGAGATTCTGAAGATGTTCTTCAGTGGTGGAGCCAGTGACAACAATGTCGTCCATGTAATTTATACACCCAGGGACAGGGAGCAATAATTGTTCCAAGAATCGCTGAAGGAGAGCAGGGGCGCTGGCAACCCCGAATGGCAATCGTTGGTATTGATAGAGGCCGAAAGGCATGTTAAGGACCAGGAACTGCCGGGAAGCAGCGTCGAGAGGAAGTTGATGATAAGCTTCTGACAGGTCAAGTTTAGAAAAATACTGGACTCCAGCAAGTGTAGTGAACAATTCTTCAGGTCGGGGCATAGGGTAAGTGTTGATGAGGCATTGAGCATTTACAGTGGCTTTGAAATCGCCACAGAGATGAATATCACCATTGGGCTTAGCAACGACAACAGGAGAGGACCACTCACTGGAAGTGACAGGAAGCAAGACCCCTGAAGCAGTGAGATGATCCAGCTCCCGTTTGACCCGATCACGAAGGGCCACAGGAATGGGCCGAGCCCGAAAAATCTTAGGCCGAGCTGTGGGTTTGAGCATGATGTGAGCTTCAAAGTTGTTTGCACGGCCTAACCCAGGAGAAAAAAGGGACAAAAATGTCATTGACAAGGAATCCAATTGAGCATAAAGAATAGCATCAGAGACAATATTGACAGAGTCATCTATGGAGAACCCAAAAACGCGAAAGGCATCGAAACCAAAAAGATTCTCCGCGTTACTATGGTCGACCAAATATGGTAACAGTGCAAATGACGGATTTGTAAGATACCTCAGCATTAAATTGTCCCAAGAGAGAAATCTTCTGTTTATTGTACGTCCATAATTGCCTAGTGACAGGTGATAGGACTGGAGAGCCCAACTGAAGATACATCTGAGAATTGATGATAGTGGCAGCAGAACCAGTATCCACCTGCATGCAAACATCCCAACCAAGGATTTGGATTGTGAGGAATAACTTCCCTGAAAGGGAAGAAGTACCATTGGCAGACAACACAGAAGCAGAATCAGCGTCACGTTCATGAACGTCAGGTATGCGGTCGGATTTGCAAACGGATGACACATGACCCTTCTTTTTGCATTTGTAACGCACAGCCCAACATTGGGGACAATCCTCCCATGAATGTTTCGTAAAACACAGCGAACATGAAGGAAGTTGCCATGGGATTTGCTGCAGTTTCTTAGAGGTTTGTTTATGGTTAGGCCAAGGCTGCCCTTGGGAGCGTACTGCAGCGACGTCGGCCGGCGGGGACATGCCACACGCTTGCACAGAGGTTGTACTTCCCCGATGTCACCCCATGCCTCTATTTGCACTCCAGTGGTGCAAGAAATTTCAAAAGACTGAGCGATGGATAGGACTTCATCTAGAGTCGGATTTGCCAACTAAAGGGCATGTTGCTTAACTTCTTTGTCGGGCGCCGACCGGATAATAGCATCCCGTACCGTGGAATTGGCGTAGGATTCTTTGTGAACGTCAGTAACAAATTGACACTTTCGACTGAGGCCGTGAAGTTCAGCAGTCCAAGCGCGATAGGATTGATTCGGTTGTTTTTGACAACGATAAAAGGCAACACGAGAGGTTACCACATGCGTATGCTTTTGAAAATATACAGACAGAAGTGAGCACATTTCAGCAAAGGACAAAGATGCAGGATCTTTCAAAGGAGCCAACTGTGACAACAACCGATACATTTCAGGTGCAACCCATGAAAGGAACAGAGACTTACATGTTTGGTCATCCGCGACATGAAATGCCAAGAAGTGCTGTTGAAGACGTTTTTCGTAGTCAGACCATTCTCCTGCCGTCTCGTCGTAAGGAGGAAAAGGAGGTAGAGACAATGATGAGAGACGCCCCACATTGGATGCCACGACGAAATCACGAATCGCAGATGTGAGAAGCGTTTCCTGTTCAGTGAGACCTTGCAATGTTGCTCTAAAGTAGCCATGGAAACCTGTGGGTCAACGATGAAAAAGAAAAATTCACTACCTCGTTGCCAATTGTTATAACGTCAAGTTGAACAAATATATTTCTAGGATGACACAATACATGTTAAGTCACAGATCAAGTAAACAAAGTAAGACGTGTGTACCCTGTAACAGTCAAATCAGCACTGAGTCCAAGTCTAGCAGCCGCTGGCTGGCTGGCCGCTTAGGTGGCGCTGCTGCTGCGTGGCTGGCAGACAGCGCTGCATGTAGAGGATGCACGTAACTGGATGGCAGCACTTTGAAAGATCGGCGAGTCACAACATTTCAAGTATACCGATATTAATAAATTTTGCCCAGAGCAGCACTTGGAAGCTTGTGCAACAGTCCTTTATAATAGTAAGTATATACAGTGTACCATCAGGAAACTTTTACTCAATAAAAAAGTCTCGATGCTCTGTTGTCCCTTCTCACAATACGGGGAAATAGTAGTTTTAATGCGGATTAACTGAAAAGCTCTGTCAATGAACAATTGCTGTACTCAGTAACAATGTCATTCAGTTTGATTTCTATTGTGAAGTTTGCAACTAGTGTATATAAATGCTCTGAGACTGCTATTGACAATATATCTGAAGACAAATGCAGAAAAAAAATTATGTCACAAAACCAATAGTAAGTGGGCTATCTGATCATGACATGCAGCATCTTGTGTTGAATGTTGAAGCATGTCAGGATAAAAATCTGTTAAATCTAAGTACAGGATCGTAATAAATCAGTCAAAATTGAGAATTTTAAGAGATTGCTCAAAGACATGAACTGGATTGATGTTTACAGTACTTCTGAGTCAAATGGAAAATACAGAACATTCACTAATAAAGTTGCTTCTTCTTTTGAAAATTGTTTTTCCATAAAGATAACTCAAATCAAACAGTAGTCCAAAAATAAAAAATGGATTACACAAGCAATAAAGATGTCATGTGGGACTAAAAGGAGACTGTATTTACTATATAAGAACAAGTCTGATTTTAGCATTATAATTCATTATAAAGAATACTGCAAAATATTGAAGCAAGTAATCAGTAAATCTAAGCAGCTTTATTATGAGAAAAAGATAATTACATCAGACAACAAAATAAAAACCACATGGGATATATGGAAGACAGAGACACACAGGGCCAGAAAGAAAGAACAGCAGATAGCTCTAAAAATAGTGAAGTATTGGTAACAAGTGTGTGAGTGTTGCAAACCTATTAGATTTGCAAACCTATCAGACAAGTACTTTGTTTCTGTTATCGACAACTTGGGGTTATCAGGTTCGACAAACAGTGCAATGGAGTATCTGAGACCAGTCTTTACAAATAACTTCAGTAAAATGGAGATGATATTTCTACCAAAGAAGTAGCATCTGTCATAAACCCTTAAAATCTAAGTTTTCTATTTGTTATGATAACATGTCAATGAGGTTAATCAAAGAGTGCTCACACGAATTGAGTTCTGTCTTAAGTTATTTGTGTAATCAATCTCTTATCAGTGAAACATTTCCAGACAGGTTAAAATATGCTGAAGCTAAGCATCTTTACAAGAAGGGGGATAAATAGATCCCACACACTATCAACCAATTTCACTTTTACAAAATTGTTAAGGCTTTCGTGAGCACTTGTTGACAAACTGATGGTTGGCTTTTGTCTTGAGTTCTGCATCTGACATTTGCCTGATGATTTTTGTGACATTTTACCAGTATGAGTAAGACAGAAGCCAACTGGCAGTTTGTCGATTTCACTTTTTCTGGCTTTTTCAAAAATGTTTGAAAAGGTTGTGTTCAAGTGTCTTCTCAAGCATCTGACTGCCAATAATATATTGTCCACATCACAGTTTGGTTTCTTAAGTGTTCAGATACTGAGAAAGCTATTTACATGTACAATGAAAATATATGTAACCCATTAGATAACAAATTAGAGGCTACTGGGGTTTTCTTTGACCTGTCAAAAGCCTCTGAATGTTTGAATCACAGCATTCTCCGAAGTAGATTTGAATATTATCGTGTCACTGACAGTGCTGCAAAATGGTTTGAGTCTTATCCAACTAACAGGAAACAAAGGGTATTGTTGCAAAATACCTGTGCAGTAAGCAGTAAGTCTTTACTTAATTGGGAATTAACTTCAAATGGTGTACATCAAGGTTCCAACTTGTGTCTTTTGCTTTTTCTTCTGTACACTAATGACCTCTCATCTATTACATTGCCAGATGCTAAGTTTATTTTGTCTGCAGATGATAAAAACATTTCCATAAGTAGCTTGTCAAGTACAGATTTAGAAGAGGCTGGTAATCAAATTTTCACTGACATTAATAAATGGTTTAGCTAATTCACTGTCATTAAACTTTGAAAAGATCCACTATATGTACTCCAGAACCTGTAGTAGATTTCCTTCCAGCATGTGTTTAATATGTAAAGACATGCTGATTGAAGCGGTTGACAGTGTTAAGCTCCTGGAATTACAACTCGATTGTAAATTCAGTTTGCAAGGGCATACCACAGAATTGCTGAAGTGTCTAAACAAGTCTGTACTTGCAGTGAGAATGATGTCAGATATAGGAGATATAAATACAAAAAAACTTGCATGCTTTGCTCACTTTCATTCTAGTACATCATATGGGATCATATTCTGGGGTAACTCATTGAGCAGAAGTTTTTAGTGTGCAAAAGCACGTTATAAGGCTCATTTGAGATGTAAATATCATACAGAAACCTGATAAATGAACTTTGTATTGTAACGAGTGCTTTATTCCTTAATGAAATTTGTTGCAAGTAATATACTTCTGTTTCCAATACATCATCCAGGACAGTTAAAATGTGTGCCCTTACCGGGTCACGAACTTGGGATCTCCTGCTTACATGGCAGACATGCTATCCATCTGAGCCACCAAGGACACAGAGGATAGTGTGACTGCAGGGACTTATCTCTGGCACGCCTCCCGCGAGACCCACATTCCCAACTTATTGTCCCGCACTATATCCCCGTTGACGTATGTCAATGCCTGTATGCAGCTAGAGATATTCATTTCATTACAATTTCATTCTAATGAGCTGCATGGGGTATCTGTTCTTTCGGACATGTCCAAAAGAACGGATACCATCTTCAGATACTAAAAACTTGGTTTCAGATAAAGACTCTTTGATAGGGAACTACTTCTACTCTAGAGATGAATATCTTAACAGAGACTGTTAGAGTGGCTTAAGTAAAAATGTCTGTTAAATTTCAGTTTTGATAGCACTTCATCACAACGGTTAAAATTAGGTATTTTGTGTATAACAAATCTATTGAAAATACATAACTATGTTTCATTCTGACAGTGTATTAATTCTGTAAATATTAGCAGTTCCAGTTTATTACAATGTATTCACCTATTATGACAATCTCATGGTAAATGATCAGGGTAGTGAGTATTATATTCAAATGTTTTATGTTTTTTGTGTTATAGTTCCTGACTTTCACACCTATGAGAATCATCTCATTTTTGTGTCTATGGAACAAAAACTGAATCTGATCTAATCTATTCCAGTCACATGCCAGTCACATGCCAGTCACATGCCAGTCACCAAGCAATATTTGATTTCATGTTGGACAATGGTTATAAGGTTTTGGGCCGTCAGTGTAATTTATTAAATATTATTGCTTTATTGTTTGTAAAGATGTGTAGAATGTAAGTACATCTACATATACATCTACATCTACATGTATACTCCGCAAGCCACCCAATGGTGTGTGGCGGAGGGCACTTTACGTGCCGCTGTCATTACCTCCCTTTCCTGTTCCAGTCGCGTATGGTTCGCGGGAAGAACGCCTGCTGGAAAGCCTCCGTGTGCTCTAATGTCTCTAATTTTACATTCTTGATCTCCTCAGGAGGTATAAGTAGGGGGAAGCAATATATTCGATACCTCATCCAGAAACACATCCTCTCAAAACCTGGACAGCAAGCTACACCGCGATGCAAAGTGCCTCTCTTGCTGAATCTGCCACTTGAGTTTGCTAAACATCTTCGTAACGCTATCACGCTTATCAAGTAACCCTGTAACGAAACGCACTGCTCTTCGTTGGATCTTGTCTATCTCCTCCATCAACCTGACCTGGTGCAGATCCCACACTGATGAGCAATACTCAAGTATAGGTCGCATGAGTGTTTTGTAAGCCACCCCCTTTGTTGATGGACTACATTTTCTAAGAACTCTCCCAATGAATCTCAACCTGGTACCCACCTTACCAACAATTAATTTTATATGATCATTCCACTTCAAATCGTTCCGCATGCATACTCCCAGATATTTTACAGAAGTAACTGCTACCAGTGTTTGTTCCGCTATCATATAATCATACAGTAAAGGATCCTTCTTTCTATGTATTCACAATACATTACATTTGTCTGTGTTAAGGGTCAGTTGCCAGTCCCTGCACCAAGTGCCTATCCACTGCAGATCTTCCTGCATTTTGCTGCAATTTTCTAATGCTACAACTTCTCTGTATACTACAGCATCATCCACGAAAAGCCGCACCGAACTTCCAACAATATCTACTAGGTCATTTACATATATTGTGAAAAGCAATGGTCCCATAACACTCCCCTGTGGCACACCAGTGGTTACTTTAACATCTGTAGATGTCTCTCCATTGAGAACCACATGCTGTGTTCTGTTTTCTAAAAACTCTTTAATCCAGCCACACAGCTGGTCTGATATTTCGTAGGCTCTTACTTTGTCTATCAGGCGACAGTGCGGAACTGTATCAAACGCCTTCCAGAAGTCAAGGAAAATGGCATCTACCTGGGAGCCTGTATCTAATATTTTCTGGATCTCATGAACATATAAAGGGAGTTGGATCTCACACGATCGCTGTTTCCGTAATCCATGTTGATTCCTAAAGAGTAGATTCTGGGTTTCCAGAAACGACATGATACACGAGCAAAAAACATGTTCTAAAATTCTACAACAGATTGACATCAGAGATATAGGTCTATAGTTTTGCGCATCTGCTCGACGACCCTTCTTGAAGACTGGAACTACCTGTGCTCTTTTACAATCATTTGGAACCTTCCGTTCCTCTAGCAACTTGCGGTACACGGCTGTCAGAAGGGGGGGCAAATTCTTTCGCATACTCTGTGTGGAATCGAATTAGTATCCCGTCAGGTCCAGTGGACTTTCCTCTGTTGAGTGATTTCAGTTGCTTTTCTATTCCTTAGACACTTATTTTGATGTCAGCCATTTTTTCGTTTGTGTGAGGATTTAGAGAAGGAACTGCAGTGCGGTCTTCCTCTGTGAAACGGTTTTGGAAAAAGGTGTTTAGTATTTCAGCTTTATGCGTGTCATCATCTGTTTCAATGCCATCATCATCCCACAGTGTCGGGATATGCTGTTTCGAGCCACTTACTGATTTGACGTAAGACCAGAACTTCCTAGGATTTTCCGTCAAGTTGGTACATAGAATTTTACTTTCGAATTCACTGAACGCTTCACGCATAGCCCTCCTTACGCTAACTTTGATATCTTTTAGCTTCTGTTCGTCTGAAAGGTTTTGGCTGCATTTAAACTTGCAGTGAAGCTCTCTTTGCTCCCGCAGTAGTTTCCTAACTTTTTTGTTGAACCACGGTGGGTTTTTCCCGTCCCTCACAGTTTTATTCAGCACGTACCTGTCTAAAACACATTTTACGATTGCCTTGAACTTTTTCCATAAACACTCAACATTGTCAGTGTCGGAACAGAAATTTTCGTTTTGATCTGTTAGGTAGTCTTAAATGCGCCTTCTATTACTCTTGCTAAACAGATAAACCTTCCTCCCTTTTTTTATACTCCTATTTACTTCCATATTCAGGGATGCTGCAACGGCCTTATGATCACTGAATCCCTGTTCTGTGCTTACAGAGTCGAAAAGTTCGGGTCTGTTTGTTATCAGTAGGTCCAAGATGTTATCTCCATGAGTCGGTTCACTGTTTAATTGCTCGAGGTAATTTTCGGATAGTGCACTCAGTATAATGTCACTCAATGCTCTGTCCCTACCACCCGTCCTAAACATCTGAGTGTCCCAGTCCATATCTGGTAAATTGAAATCTCCACCTAAGAATATAACATGCTGAGGAAATGTATGTGAAATGTATTCCAGATTTTCTCTCAGTTGATCTGCCACTAATGCTGCTGAGTCAGGAGGTCAGTAAAAGGAGTCAATTATTAACCTAGCTTGTTGAGTGTAACCTCCACCCATAATAATTCACAGGAACAATCCACTTCTACTTCACTACAGGATAAACTAATACTAACAGCGACAAACACGCCACCTCTGGTTGCATGCAATCTATCGTTTCTAAACACCGTCTGTGCCTTTGTAAAATTTTTGGCAGAATTTATCTCTGGCTTCAGCCAGCTTTCCGTACCTATAACGATTTCAGCTTCAGTGCTTTCTATCAGCACTTGAAGTTCTGGTACTTTACCAATGCAGCTTCGACAGTTAACAATTACAATACCAATTGCTGCTTGGTCCCCATGTCCTGACTTTGCCCCACACACTTTGAGGCTGTTGCCCTTTCTGTACTTGCCCGAGGCCCTCTAACCTAAAAAACAGACATTGTTGCTTCAGTACCCACAGAATTTCCCTAGTATATGACAAGAAAGTTCCACCCACAAAAGTACTTAAGTACATGATTCCTGGGAAAACATCTTGCACACTCAGTCATTGTGCAGAAGTTTAATTGTGAAAGAAGTATGTGGAATATGGAATATCCATAGCAACATTTCATGTTAACTTTGTTAGGAAACAAAATAAAGCATAATTATCATTTAATATGCACTAAATGAATGATGTGGAAAATAGCTCTCATGCTGGTAATGAATCTGCAACAGAATTCTACTGGATGAAATATTTACTTTTTGTTTTCACATTTATGAAGAAACCAATGACATTAGTGAAATCCATCTTAGCAGTCCGTTTTCTGTTTATATCATAAGTAGAGTATTCAATTGTTCCTGACATGGAGGTATACATGAAACAGTTGAGTCTTTCTAGTGCCAGGAAAGGGTGTAGCAGTAGCTGCATCTTTATTTTAATTACTGGCCATGGTTATACTGCCATGAGTTTGGGACCATGCTTTCTAAATATATTGTTGTTGTTATTGTTGCGATCTTCAGTCACAGATTCCTCTTCTCCCCAGTTCAATTCAGTACCTTCTCATCAGTTACATGATCTACCCATCCATCTCCAGCATCCTTTTGTAGCACCAAATTTCAAAAGCATCGAGTCTCTTCTTGTCTAAACTATTTATCATCCATGTTTCACTTCCAAACATGACTACACTCCAAACAAATACTTCTAGAAAGGACTTCTTGATACTTAAATCTATACTCAATTTTAACAATTTTTTTCCTTCAGAAACGCTTTTCTTGCCATTGTCAGTCTGCATTTTATATCTTCCCTACTTTGACCATCATCACTTATTTTGCTTCCCAAATAGCAAAATTCATGTACTACTTTATGTGACTCATTTCCTAATCTAATTCCCTCAGTATCACCTGATTTAACTCAACTACATTCCATTATCCTCGTCTTGCTTTTGTTGATGTTCATTATACATGCTCCTTTCAAGATATTGCCCATTCCGTTCAACTGCTCTTTCAAGTCCTTTGCCGTCTCTGACAGAATTACATTGTCATTGGCAAACCTAAGAGTTTTTATTTCTTCTCCCTGGACTTTAATTCCTACTCCAGATTTTTCTTTGGTTTCCATTACCGCTTGCTCCTTATACAGGCTGAATAAGAGCGGGGATAGACTACAACCCTGTCTCACTCCCTTCTCAACCACTGTTTCTGTTTCATGCCCCTCGCCTCTTATAACTGCCATCTAGTTTTTGTACAAATTGTAAATAGCCTTTCACTCCCTGTATTTTATCCCTGTTGCATTTAGAATTTGAAAAAGAGTATTCCAGTCAACATAATCAAAAGTTTTCTCTAAGTCTACAAATGTTATAGACATAGGTTTGCGTTTCCTTGACCTATCATCTAAGAGATGTTGTAGCGTCAGTATTGCCTCACATGTTCCTACATTTCTCTGGAATCCAAACTGATCTTCCCCAAGGTTGGCTTCTACCAGTTTTTCTATTATTTCATAAAGGATTCATGTTAGTATTTTGCAACTGTGACTTATGAAACTGATAGTTCATAACAATATTATGAAAAGGAAAGTTGCTAGTCACCATATAGTGGAGATTATGAGTTGCAGATAGGCACAACAAAAATACTATCACAATATAAGCTTTCAGCCATCAAGGCCTTTGTCAAAAATAGATGACAGATACACAAATATACATATGCACAAACGCAACTCACACACATGACTGCAATGTATGGATTCAGCTGCCAGAGGCTGCAATCATGTGTGTGCGAGTTGTGTGTGTATGTGTGTGTGTTTGTGTGTCTGTCATCTAACTTCAACAAAGGCCTTGATTGCCGAAAGCTTATATTGTGATGGTCTTTTTGTTGTGCCTCCCTGCCCTGCAACTCAGCATCTGTGCTGTATGGTGAGCAGCAACTTTCCTTTTCGTAATATTGTTACTTTCCATCCTGGATTTTCCATTGTTTCACTTAAACTGATAGTTTGGTAATTTTCACACCTGTCAGCGCCTGCTTTCTTTGGAATTGGGATTATTATATCCTTCTTGAAGTCTGAGGGTATTTTGCCTGCATCATACATCTTACTCACCAGATGGCAGTGATTTGTCGTGGCTGGCTCTCCCAAGGTTATCAGTAGCTTTAACAGAAAGGTGTCTGTTCCTGGGGCCTTGTTTCAACTTAATTCTTTCGGTGCTTTGTCAAATTCTTCCTGCAGTACCATATCTCCCTTCTCATCTCCCTCTACATTCTCTTCCATTTCCATAATATTTTCCTCAAGTACATCTTCCTTGTACAGGCCCAGAGGGGGGAATGTACTCCTTCCATCCTTCTACTTTCCCTTCTTTACTTAGGAATAGTCTTCCATCTGAAATCTCGATAGTCATACAGGTGATTCACTTTCCCCCAAATATCTCTTTAATTTTCCTGTTGGCAGTGTCTATCTTTCTCCTTGTGATATATGCTTCTGCATCCTTATATTTGTCCTCTAGCCATTGCTGCTTAGCCATTTTGCAATTCCTGTCAATCTCATTTTTTAGACGTTTGTATACCTTTTTGCCTGCTTCATTTATTACATTTTTATATTTTCTTCTTGCATTGATTAAATGCAATATCTCTTGTGTTACACTAGGATTTGTACCAGCATTCATCTTTTTGCTTACTTGATCCTCTGCTGTCTTCACTATTTCATCTCTCAGAGCTACCCATTCTTCTTCTGCTGTACTTGTTTCCCCTATTCTTGTGAATTGTTCCCTAATGATCCCTCTGAAACCTTCTACAACCTCTGGTTCTTTCAGTTTATCCAAGTCACATCTCTTTAAATTTCTGCTTTTTTGCAGTTCCTTCACCTTTAATCTGTAATTCATAACCAATAAATTGTGGTCAGAGTCCACATTTGCCTCTGGAAATGTTCCCGGTCTCGTGAAAGAGACCTAAATGGATTAATCGTTGATATTTACCATTTAATTTTTACCACTGTCAGGGCAATGTAAGTTTTATCTGTATTTATTGAAACTAAAAGAAAAAAATAGGTCAGTCGCAAGTAGGACTTGTGCACTGAGGGTTCCATATAGATTTAGTGTAATCTATAGACAGTTCGTCCATTCCAGGAATTGGCAATCTCAACAGTTTTTGCCTGTTATTGACATTGATACTGGAAAGATATTGGTCCCAAGGAGTCCAAGAATGTTGAGAATGTTTTAATTTCAACAGCATAAATGTGACATAAAGTCATGCAGGAGGCAGGTGACCATTATTATAGTAATCAATAGTTCTGCATTTAGACTGACTGGGTCACAATGACAGGAGTCAGCATCAGTCAAGAAATGATCTTGTAACTCAGATAATGGTTTTCAGAATTTATCCATCATCAGATATCCAGGAGGCACGTAGATACTGTGTTTCAAGACTGGTCTGCAAATGTTTGTTTCACATGCAACCTGAAATGCCAAATCTGTACAGGAACCTACATGCAGTAATCACTCCCTGATAGCTAATGATGGATGAAGTCCAAAATCCATCATATGAGCAATAAATTTGTTCCTTGCCTGATGTTTGATTTTCGCCACAGAACACTGGCTGTTTTCGTTGTAAGTTTTACATCAAATAACAAATTACAAAAGTAATATTTTTGTGTGTATATAAATACAAACTAAATAAAATAGAAAGAAACATTCCACATGGGAAAATATATTAAAAACAAAGATTCCATGACTTACCAAATGGGAAAGCGCTGGTAGATAGGCACAATCAAAAAACACACAAACACACACACAAAATTTTGAGCTTTCGCAACCCCCGGTTGCTCCGTCAGGAAAGAGGGAAGGAGAGGGAAAGATGAAAGGATGTGGGTTTTAAGGGAGAGGGTAAGGAGTCATTCCAATCCCGGGAGCGGAAAGACTTACCTTAGGGAGAAAAAAGGACAGGTATACACTCACACACACACACACATATCCATCCACACATATACAAACACAAGCAGACATATTTAAAGGCAAAGAGTTTGGGCAGAGATGTCAGTCAAGGCGGAAGTGCAGAGGCAAAGATGTTGTTGAATGACAGGTGAGGTATGAGTGGCGGCAACTTGAAATTAGTGGAGATTGAGGCCTGGTGGATAACGGGAAGATATATTGAAGGGCAAGTTCCCATCTCTGGAGTTTGGATAGGTTGGTGTTAGTGGGAAGTATCCAGATAACCCGGACGGTGTAACACCGTGCCAAGATGTGTTGGCCGTGCACCAAGGCATGTTTAGCCACAGGGTGATCCTCATTACCAACAAACACTGTCTGCCTGTGTACATTCATGTGAATGGACAGTTTGTTGCTGGTCATTCCCACATAGAAAGCGTCACAGTGTAGGCAGGTCAGTTGGTAAATCACGTGGGTGCTTTCACACGTGGCTCTGCCTTTGATCGTGTACACCTTCCGGGTTACAGGACTGGAGTAGGTGGTGGTGGGAGGGTGCATGGGACAGGTTTTACACCGGGGGCGGTTACAAGGGTAGGAGCCAGAGGGTAGGGAAGGTGGTTTGGGGATTTCATAGGGATGAAACAAGAGGTTACGAAGGTTAGGTGGACAGCGGAAAGACACTCTTGGTGGAGTGGGGAGGATTTAATGAAGGATGGATCTCATTTCGGGGCAGGATTTGAGGAAGTCGTATCCCTGCTGGAGAGCCACATTCAGAGTCTGATCCAGTCCCGGGAAGTATCCTGTCACAAGTGGGGATGGAATGTAACAATGTTATGAAAAGAATAGTTGCTACTCACTGTATAGCGGAGATGCTGAGTCACAGATAGGAACAATAAAAGGACTGTCGGAGAGTGAGCTTTCAGCCAGCAGGCGCTTTGTTAAAAATAGACAACATGCAGTCTGGCTTTTGCTGCCAAAGACTGTAGCCATGTGTATGTGTGTGTGTGTGTGTGTGTGTGTGTGTGTGTGTGTGTGAGTTGCATTTGCATGAGTGTATGTATTTATGGTGTCTATTTTTGACAAAGGCCTTGTTGGCCAAAAGCTCACTTTCTGATAGTCTTTTTATTGTGCCTATCTGTGACTCAGCATCTCTGCTATATGGTGAGTAGCAACTATCCTAATGTTTATTGGATGCTTCAGACCAATTGTGCTAGGATTAATTTCAAGCTATGAATACTTAATGGTTTTCCCTGTGTTATGATTTAAACTGGAAAATATGATTTGTTATGATGACTGATTTGCTGATTATGTAATGTGGAGTTTTGTGCTAGGGATTGTGTTGATTTTTGATGACTTGATGATGCAATAAATTTGTTACATTTGGTATTTTTTTTTATTCAAACTGACCTATTTTGTGTTTGCATGACATTTGTTTTTTACTATTTGAGTGGGGGAGGACTTACAATTGTATATACAGCAACAGCAGACGGACATACTCACTTTGTATCTTATGTGCTTGTTGAGTACAGTATACATTAATGGTAGAATTATACCACTTTGCAAGGCCAGAGACTATTACACTGCACAAGTACTATCTTTGTAATGCTCACTCAGAATCACTCAGAAGTGACATCAAAATGATGTGTCACTTCATGGGGCAGACACCATACTTTTGATATATTTAGCTCTTGTCTATTATAACTTGCAGTATGCCATTGCAGGACAATCATGACTTGAAAATTTATCATAATACATCACCGTTATAATTAAATGTTGGTTAATGATGCATCAACAATATACGCCTTAAAGAGATATTATGTCAACTGACACGAAAGATGAAAAGGTCATGTCCCCAGCATAGCATAGTGGATAAGAATGTGAGTTACAGAGTCGAAGGAAGCAGGTTGTGTTCCCATATGTGCAAATTTCTTTACATCTTTGTATTTCAACACATTCTGAGTATTTCTTAGGAATGGAATACAAATATATTCTGCAATATTTGATGTTATTTACACATAAATGCATGGTCTATGAGGAGTGAGTGTCTTCAATTTTGTGGTTTTCCATCTGATTAGAAAATAAATGATGAAATAAATATTTGCCTGTTATTTTCTGAACATGTGGCGATTTTCAAGTGAGTGCTCTGGCAGCAACCTAAGAAGACAAATTAAATTGCTGTGATTGAAATGAGCAGCAATAAAATTCATATTCTTCCTTGTTACATCACTGGTTATGCTAAGCATATGCAAATATTGTGAAGAGACAGATATTTCACATGTTACAACCAATTACAAGCACCTCCAGATTCTATAATTTTGCTGGTAATGACATCTGTCAAGCACAAGGTGTCAAGCTGTTGTAACAATATTTCTATTTTAAAACAATGGAAAATCCAGGATGGAATAAAGACATTATTATGAAAAGGATGGATTACTTCTCACGATATAGTGGTAGTGGAGATGTTGATTTGCAGATGTTGATTTGCAGATGCACACAGCAACAGACATCATATGTCTAGTTCCACATGTAGTGTGACCGGACTGGAGTAGGTGGTGGTGGTGGTAGTGGTGGGAAGATGTATGGGACAGGTGTTGCATCTAGGTCTATTACAGCAATATGAGCCATGAGGCAAGGGGTTGTGAGTGGAAGTTGAGCGGGGATGGATAAGGTGTAATGCCACTGTGAAAGATGTAGGAAGGATAGTGGATAGGAATACCATTGTGGGAGGGGTGGGAAGGATAGTGGGTAGGACATTCCTCATTTCAGGGCACAACAAGAGGTAGTCAGAAGCCTGCTCAAGAATGTGATTCAGTTGCTTCAGTCCTGGGTGGTACTGAGACATGAGGGGAATGCTCCTCTGTGACTGAATGGTGGGGCCTTGGGAGGTGGTGGGTGAGACAAGATATGGGAGATCTGTTTCTGTACAAGATTGAGAGAGTAATAATGGTCCGTGAATGCCTCAGTGAGACCCTTGGCATATTTCAAGAGGGACCAGACATCACTACAGATGCAGTGGCCATTGGTGAGTAGGTTGTATGGAAGGACTTCTTGGTATGAACGGGTACCAGCAGTCAAATTGGAGGTACTGCTATTGATTGGTTGGCTTGATATTGATGGAGGTACTGATGTAGCTAGATTTGAGGTGGAGATCAACATTGAGGAAGGTAGCTTGTTGGGTTGAAGAGTAATAGGTAAAGCAAATGGGGAAGAATGCATTGAGGTTCTGGAAGAAAATGGATAGTGTGTCCTTACCCTTGATCGAGATCAAGAAGATGACATTAATGAATCTGAAAGAGGCGGGGGGGGGGGGGGGGTGTCTGGGATTCTGTGTGATTAGGAAGGATTCCTCTAAATGGCCCATGAGTAGGCTGGATAGGATAGTGTCAATGAGGGTGTCCGTTGCAGTGCCCAATATTTGTTTGTAGTTGATGTTTGAAAGGTGAAGTATTTGTGGGTGAGGGTATAATTGGCCATGGTGACCAGGAAGGAGGTTGTAGGTTCAGAATCTGTTGGGTGATGGGAAAGGTAGTGTTCAATAGCAAGAAGATGGTCATCACGGATATTAGCGTAAAGGGAGGTGGTATCAATAATGACACACAGGGCACAGTGTGGTAAAGGGACAGAAACTGTGGAGAGTTGGTGGAGGAAGGCCACAATGAAGTATACTGGGTGGTTGGGTTTATGGACCTTGGGAAGCATGTAGAAGATAAGAGTGTAGGGAGTGGTAGGGGTGAGGAGAGAGCTATTCTAGGGAGACATCCTGGGATGGACCTGAGGATTTGAGGAGAGACTGGAGATCTGGCTGGATTTCTGGAATGGGGTCACTATGGCAGGATTTGTAGGTGGACAAATCTGACAGCTGCAGAGTCTTTCCACTAGTGATTCTCATAATTCAAAACTACAGTGATGGGTCCTTTGTCAGCAGATATGATTATAAGGTCAGGATCAGTTTTTAGGTGGTTGATTGTGGTTCTTTCTGTAGAGGACATGGTGCCCTGCTCATCACTGTTGATGCCACCTCTCTGGCATCGCTAATGTCCATGACCTTGCCATTATTGAACTCTACCTTTCCCACCACCTTACAGATTTCAAACCTGCAACCTCCTTCCTGGTCACTATGACTAACTATATCTTTATCCACAATTATTTCTCCTTTGAAGGCTTCACCTACAAACAAATATAGGGTACAGCAATGGACACTTGCATGATGATCCCATTCTATGTCAACCTACTAATGAGCCATCTAGAGGAATCCTTCCTAACCACTCAGAATTCCAGACCACTCACCTGGTTCAGAGCCATTGATGATGTTTTGTGATCTGGATTGAGGGCGAGGACACTCTATCTTCATTCCACCAGGATACCAACAATTCCCCCCACCCCCCACCCCACCACCCACCCATTTGCATCACCTGGTACTCTCAAATGCAACAAGCCACCTTCCTTGATATTGACCTCAATCCCAAACCTGGCCACATCAGTACCTCTGTCCATATCAAACTTACCAGACACCAGCAATACCTCTATTTTGACAGCTTGCCCCCATTAGATGCCAGGAAGTCCTTCCATACAGCCTCACCATGGCCTTTGCATCTATAGTGGCAAGCAGTCCCTCTCAAAGTATACCAAGGATCTCACTAAAGCCTTCACAGACGCTAATTACTCTCCAAGCCTTTTACAGAAGCAGATCTCCTGTGTATTGTCTCTCCAGACACCCACCACCTTCCAAGGTCCCACCTTCTGGCCACAGAGGAGCATTCCCCTTGTGATGCAGTACCATCCAGGACTGGAGCAACTGAATCACATTCGCTGCCAGGATTTTGACTACTTCTCATCATGCCCTGAAATGATGATGATGATGAGCGTGTGGCGTCAATGGCCGGGAGGCCCCTCGCGGGGCAGGTCCGGCCGCCTTGGCGCAGGTCTTATTACATTCGGCGCCACATTGGGCGACCTGCACGCCGGATGGGGATGAAATGATGATGAACACAACACAACACCCAGTCCCTGAGCGGAGAAAATCTCCGACCCAGCCGGGAATCGAACCCGGGCCCGGAGGACGGCAATCCGTCATGCTGACCACTCAGCTACTGGAGCGGACATGCCCTGAAATGAAGAATTTCCTACTCACTGTCCTTCCCACCCCTTCCATAGTGGTATTCCACCGCCCACCAAACCTACACAATGTCCTCGTCCATCACTACTCAGCCCCTGCTCCCAGTCCCTTGCCTCACAGTTCATATCCCTGTAGTAGACCTAGGTGTAAGACCTGTCCCATACATCCTCCCATCAATGCCTAGTCCATTCCAGTCACAACCATCTCCTATCCCATCAAAGTCAGGGCTACTTGTGAAACCAGTCATGTGATCTACAAGCTAAGCGTCAACCACTGTGCTGCATTGTACATGGGCACAACAACCAACAAGCATTATGTCTACACAAATGGCCACCAACAAACTGTGGCCAAGAAACAGATGGACCACCCAGTTGCCAAGCACACTGCCCAATGACTGCTTCACAGTCTGTGCTACCTGGATCCTTCCTACCAATACCAGCTTTTCTGAATTATGCAGGTGGAACTCTCCCCGAAATATATCGTACATTCCCATAACCCTCCTGGCCTCAGCCTTATTAGTCACTGTCCTTCAACCACCTCTCCTCTTCCCTGTTCCCACTCCAGCACCACACAGTCTTCTGTTCCACCTATTCATCCACAGTCTTTACCTCTCCCATTTTCTACTCCTCCTGCCTCCCCCCAACATCCATCTAACCTTTAACCTCCCGACTATATCCAGATGCCCTATCCTCTCCCGACCTCATCCCTGTGTGTTCCCACAAGCAGCACTTTACTACCCCCACCCCTATCCTGTTATCGCTCCCTCACCCTGCCCCAGCCTCTTCTGTATGTCCATCACTCAGATTGCTTCTCCTGTCATACACTATCTGCCTCTACAGTTGAGTGGTCATTGTGGCAGAATGCCATGTGAGGGACCCATGTTCAATTCCCTGCCAAGTCAAAGATTTTCTCTGCTCAGGGAATGGGTGATAATTACATTAACTAAAAACTCTAGCACCAGGTGAGCACAGGCCCTAGCCGAAAGACATTTCATTTCATCATGCAGTCTCAACAGCCAGAAGCAGTGGTCATGGTCATGTATGTGTGAGTTGTGGGTTTGTGTGTGTGTGTGTTGTATAGTTCAGAAGAGTGCATTTTGGTGGAAAGCTTACTTGGTTAGCAATCTTTTTGTTGTGCCTGTCTGCAACTTCCCACTATATGGTGCATATTTCTATATTTATTTTCTCTACTGCCTCTATCCTTAGGGTTCCCATGTTTTTTTGGTCCAGATCAGAACACAGTACTGTATTTTCTGGGTCCAAGTCAAGCTAATTTGTTTAAATGACTTGAAAGTCTTAACAGTTTGCTGAAAAACTAAAATTAATTTATTCACTTATGTTTTTCACTTGGCATGATTATTTGCACTGAACTGTGTGTAGAGTGGCCTGAACAATGAATTCCTAAAATAGATCTGTCGAAATCACTTCAAACTTTCCTGAACACATTTTCATTCCCCTTTCTCTTCACATCACCAAAATTCCTTTTAATGGCATTAGCACAATAACAAACAAATTTTTCTTCAAGCTTGTGTTTTATCAGTGACTGCAAAAGATGCTGAGTCAAATTTTGAGCAGTTTCACATGACACTTCATCAAAATTTAGAAGTTTGACTCAAATTCTCTCCTTCAGACTGAAATATCTTACAACAACTGGAACAAGTTTTATGTCATTTCTGTTTGAGCTATCCATCATTACTATTACATAATTAACATATTCCAAAGAATGCAATGCATTATAAAATATAAATTCTCACATAACATTAACAAATATTGCCTCAGTTTTTGTTATAGCAAAAGAAAACTCTGGGTGATAGAACTTTTTAACCAGTTTAGCTGTGCATTCTCACGTTTTGAAACTGAATTCATGTTGAGCAATGAGGTATGAAAATGTAACCTCTTTAGGAGCACACTCCAGATCATTGTTATTCCCATCTTTGGCTTTAAAAAATCTCTTATGTTCATGAAGCAATAGCATTAATAGCATTCCTATGTTCAGGCATTTTTCTGTGGTCTTTAATATCACTCTTTCCTTTAAGCACAATGGAAAATCCTCCCATAAATAGTGTGCAAGAAACATGTTCATTGTTACAGTCATTACATAATCTCAAAAATTTGTATTCATGTTGCACTTTAATGCTAAAAACACACTTTCTTTACCACAATAAATCAGCAGAGATAAAGTGATAATGTAAACAACATAAGCACATTGTCCCTATTGTATTGCCAATGTTAAGCCCATCTGTCTTCATCTATTCTGCCAATTTGTCAAAGCTAACTCTTATTGCCATTTCTGTCCACTGTCCATTGGTTTGTAATAATTAGTTAATTATGTTGCATTTGGACATTTATTAATACAATATGACCTCAAAAAAATCATCAAAGAACCTGCAAACATGATTCTTAATGAAAGTGAAGCTTTTGAAGTCAACATCTATATTTTATTATCTGCTATATTTTCAGTTCATGTAATAAGTATTTTTCACTGTGAAAATGTGTTAAATAGTTAGTTGGTGACTTTCTCTATTTGTTTTGGGTTGAATTTGAATAATTATTATACTGTATCTTATGAAATTGTAATTATGATAAAGCTATATTACAATCTCTGTCTTCCCCCACAGTTTATACCCTCTGCAGTTTTCTCTACAGTTAATAGCCTCTGCGGCTCTCTGTACTAACATGTCTTTTCATCCTGTCCCTCCTTCTTGGCAGTGTTCACATGTTCCTTTCCTTGCCAATTGTGTTAAGAACCTCCTTTTTCTTATCTTATACGTCCACCTAATTTTCACTTTGAAATGTTATTCCAGCATGCGAGATTCATTCAGCATGTAGCCCAGTAGAAATCCTTGGATAACATATCATATACTGAATTTAATTGATAATTAGAGAAAATATAAAAGCTCAGTAAATGATGCAAGAAAAAGGGAATATGGGTGTCTAAAAAATGAAATTAACATGGAGTGTGAAACTATGAAGTAGAAATGGCTAAAGGAAAGAGAAATGTAAAACTGTAGAAGCTTGCAACATTATAGCAAAGGTACACGCCATGTACAGAAACATTAAGAAAATCTATGAACACATTAAAAGGAGCAGTGTAAATAGCAAAGTCTCAGGTGGGAAGCAAGTACAAAGGAAAGAAGGACAAGCTGAAAGCTGGAAGGGTACCGTATTTACTCGAATCTAAGCTGCACTTCTTTTCCGGTTTTTGTAATCCAAAAAACCGTCTGCGGCTTAGAATCGAGTGCAAAGCAAGCGGAAGTTCTGAAAAATGTTGGTGGGTGCCGCCACAGCTTACTTCTGCCGTCGAATATATGTAGCGCCACACAGGCATGCTTTGTAGGCACAAAGATAAATACTGGCGCCAAAACCTCTGCGTCAGGAAATAAATTTAAAAAAAAAGGTGGAAGATGAGCTGTTTTCTCCGCCCCGAGTTTCGACCACTGCATTTTCATACGTTATCCAACGAAGTAAATACAAATTCTGTATTGTTCATCTTCGAATGTAGCAGCATTTCAATGTACTACGAAAATCCGACATGCAAGACTGTTTGGGATGTTTGTCAATATGGCCAACTCTACTTTCTGAATTTTTTCCTACCTGTGAGAAGAGATGGTTGCTAATAGGAACCTGATGAAATGTGAATCACATGCAGTATTCTCTTCACCATAAGAATAATACGAATATCAACATTTGTCATGTATTCTTTCGTGTTTGCTGCTATCTCATTTAAATCCTGCCTGCCTAATAAACTACGAAACTAGAGTGAGACAACAGCAAACGCGGAAGAATATACGTCTCGTGTCATGTTTATATGCATATTATTCTTATGCCTAATAGTGATACAGTCAGAAATGAAGCACGGCAACTGACTAGATTTTTAATTCTAAGATTACTATAATTTCTGTGCAGAATTTGATGTACTAAAGAAGCGGCCGCAAACATTTTCAAACGGAGAAACATTTTCGCCTAACTCTCGTTCAGAACATCTTCTGTCATACGCAGTCTATTATTTGGTTCTTGTTGATCATTATCAAAGAAAGCAGCAGTGTAAGTAACAACAAACAGCAGTTTCTTGCCATTGTTTCGCTAATGAGACGATTCCTCTCTTTTCTTTTTTTTTTTATTGTAAGCGGCGGTAGCGCGCACAAAAGCAAGCCATGCCGCGAGCGGCGACAGGCCGTAAACACGCACTATCAGAATGTGACAAACAATGCATGACACAGTACAGTAATGCATTTTCAGCTTAGAGTGATGTAAACACCTATAACAAAGAAAACTGCGCTTAACAGATCGAAAAAAAAAATAAGCAATCAATTCAAACAAGACGAGGCACGTGGAAAAGGAAGGGTACCCGTATAACTACGGATGGAGTGCCTGACGCATAGCAATGGCTACCTGGTAAAGTTTAACTGCTAAGCTTACGACTCGAACCAAACTACTGTAGCTGTATCGTCATTCATTCGACCTAAATTGTGTCTCATATTACAATGGACCAACTTTGCTTCGATTTGGAGATGCGGCCTATAACTTCTCTCTCCCCTTGAATTTCGAGTCTCAAATTTCAGATGCGGCTTAGATTCGGGAAAATTTATTTCCTTGATTTCGAGTCTCATTTTTCAGGTGCGGCTTAGATTCGAGTGCGGCTTAGATTCAAGTAAATACAGTATATAGAAATGCTATACAAATGGAAGAAACTTGAAGTTGATACCAGAACAATCACACTATAAATTGAAGAATGGACCAGAATGGTAAAATGTGTCTTGCATAAGTTTTCACATCAGCTGTCTCACACAGAACTACTCTTGAACAACTGTGTCATGTAATCGAAGCCTACCATGACAAACGTATGAAAACTTGCAAGCACTGTCTTTCTGAGACCAAGTGTTTATCTTTAGTCCAGTTGCAGTGAACCTTCCCATTCTATTGATTGGATAATCCAGTATTGTGGATCACAAACTTAAGAACCTATTTGTCTTATCTCACATCATCTTGGATGAAGCTGAATGTTGTTATATGGTGGTTTCCCTTGACATGGAAAGTGTTATGGAAGAACATGACATCATTGCTTTGCCACCAAGAACTGAACACAAAAAATTATGACAGTTTGAACTAGTGGCCTTGATGCTCTTGTTCAAACCAATTAGTCAAGATGTACCTAACTGTGTGTGCTGGAACCATCTCTGCCAGGGCAGAGAGATCTTTGGTAGCACTGAAGATACAAGTGACTGAATTATCTAAGAAGGTGAGGCACTACAAATATGGTTCCACGTGTATGTTGTGACAGTGATGATCTTCAATAAGGGACAAGCACTTACCCACCAGGGAGAATACAGAGTGTCCTAGGAGGAATATAAATATTCAGGGGCATGCCAGGAATGATCAATTGAAACAAAAAAATCTGGTATACATGGACTATTTTAAAAGCTATGAGCACTTCTTCATCTCTGATACTGTGAAGCAAATCTCTTCTGCTGCAAACTCTTTGCTTTTCACATTTTGGGAGGAGGTAAAATGGAACAAAAGAAGAAAAAATGTCTAGTAAACATGGGCTCTAAAATACGTACTTTAAGAGAGCTATGTGTACTTGTTCAGTATAAGTGATGTGTATGGTGGTAGCCAAGATGAATAAGTGATTACAGTCTTAGGGTATACATTTTTGAGTCCATGTTTACTAGACTTTTGCCTCAAATGATCATTCCTGTCATGTCACTGAAGAGCAACCATTCTTCCTGGGACATCCTGTATGTTCTGGTATCATAGAAAATTTGGAGGTACAGGTTGGCAGGTTGACCACCTTGCAACAGGGAAAACACTGCTGGAAAACAGTAGCAACAGCAGCTGGTGTTAAACTGGTGAGCTGTTGAACAACTCCTCAGTAATACAGGTGCTGACATTTCTGTTTATCCTCCACCTTGTCCTTCACTACAAAATGTTGTATGCTGTGACTGGATCTTCCATCAAGACCATTGTCACCTTACATCTGAACTTCAACCTCAGATGTGGAGATTAATTTTTGCTCACTTGCTATACTCCACTGCTGTGGCAGGTCTTTTTACGTCCTCCTCCCAGAGCTTCACAAACAATGCTTGCTTGACTCTTATGATGCCACTTTTGAGAAAACTGTGAAGTAACAAGTCTGACATTGTTGTTGTTGTGGTCTTCAGTCCTAAGACTGGTTTGATGCAGCTCTCCATGCTACTCTATCCTGTGCAAGCTTCTTCATCTCCCAGTACCTACTGCAACCTACATCCTTCTGAATCTGCTTAGTGTATTCATCTCTTGGTCTCCCTCTACAATTTTTACCCTCAATGCAGCTCTCCAATACTAAATTGGTGATCCCTTGATGCCTCAGAACATGTCCTACCAACCGATCCCTTCTTCTGGTGAAGTTGTGCCACAAGCTCCTCTTCTCCCCAATTCTATTCAATACCTCCTCATTTGTTATGTGATCTACCCATCTAATCTTCAGCATTCTTCTGTAGCACCACATCTCGAAAGCTTCTATTCTCTTCTTGTTAAAGCTATTTATCATCCAGGTTTCACTTCCATACATGGCTACACTCCATACAAATACTTTCAGAAATGACTTCCTGACACTCAAATCTATACTTGATGTTAACAAATTTCTCTTCTTCAGAAACACTTTCTTTCCAATTGCCAGTCTACATTTTATATCCTCTCTACTTCAACCATCATCAGTTATTTTGCTCCCCAAATAGCAAAACTCCTTTACTACTTTAAGTGTCTCATTTCCTAATCTAATACCCTCAGCATCACCCGATTTAATTCGACTATATTCCATTATCCTCGTTTTGCTTTCATTGATGTTCATCTTATATCCTCCTTTCAAGACACTATCCATTCTGTTCAACTGCTCTTCCAAGTCCGTTGCTGTCTCTGACAGAATTACAATGTCATCGGTGAACCTCAAAGTTTTTATTTCTTCTTCATGGATTTTAATACCTACTCCGAGTTTTTCTCTTGTTTCCTTCACTGCTTGCTCAATATACAGATTGAATAACATCGGGAGAGGATACAACCCTGTCTCACTCCCTTCCCAACCACTGCTTCCCTTTCATGCCCCTCAACTCTTATAACTGCCATTTGGTTTCTATACAAATTGTAAATAGCCTTTTGCTCCCTTTATTTTAACCCTGCCACCTTCAGAATTTGAAAGAGGGTATTCCAGTCAAAGGGTTGACATTATGTAAATCAAAATATTTAGAAGGTCATAAAACTGTATTGAATGAAAATTTCCTTTAACTACACTTTTAGAAAAGGGTAAAAATTGTTCAAAGGTCTGTCCCTGTAATTCCTACATGACAATAACCTTTGTTCCATGAAGTTGTAATTAATATTTTTAAGCTGTGAAAAGGAATGACGTTACTTTATCTTTCTTTGTTCTCTTGGATGTGGCACAGTACAGATGTAAGAACCTCCACTGTAAGCTTTTAACCAATAATAATGGGTTCACTTTCTGTCAAACTGCATTTTTATTTGTGAACTAATCTGTAGTTTAGTATTCCTGTTTTATTTGTTTGAATTAAAAGAGTTTTGAACATTTATTTTCTGTTGGAAGCTACTTGTCTGGTGATACAATGAGGCCGCCAACTAACAATGACCATTTTGGCCTGGATTTAATTTTCACTTTTCTGTAGTGGCAAAAATCAATAACATTTTTATTATATGAAAAGAAATCAGTATTGTTATTATGTTGCTAGAATAAATTAACAAATAATTAACCCTTCCCTTTTTTCTACCACCTTTGAAGTGGATTTCCTTTCTTTAAAATTTTACAATAAATTCTGACAGTAAATCTCAACTAAGGGAACCATTTCAACTGCCTCCCAGAGTGACATGACATGAAAAGTATTTTGTGGACTTTTCTGTGTTTACAAATTTTGTTGTCATACAATTACAAACTGTATTCTTCTTTTTGATGTTTATGGACATTGTGTGATGAAACAAGAAAATTGGACACAAAGAAACAAAGCCAGTAAGAAATAATAAAAGCAAACAGAAAAATCAGTGTTTATTCCATTACCTATGTGTGTGATAAAGTTTAGTCAATTGGACAGATAGTTCACAGACCATGGTTTATTTTGGAACAATCTTAAAACCAATGTTCAGGTTTATGATTTAATTAAATTATTCATGAACTTATCACTGATAAGATTGCTGACTTTGTGTGCAGTGTAAACAACACAGAATTTAGCTGCTGCCTTGTGTCGGGAAATCAATAATTCCCGTTGAAGATTTATTCTTTGAGCAGATATTGTTGGCACATTATTGATTGAGATGGATATACAAAAGCTATTAAAATAACTTAAGTCATCTGTGGTATGGTAAAGATTGGTAAAATTATAATATGGAACAGGTAGAAAATAGTGATCAAGAATCACAAGCCAATAGCAACAAATTTACTGATCTGACATGAGACAATATGGAATCTTCAGCTAGCAAAATGGAACCAGAAATTGAAGATGGTGAGTTAATTCTGCAAAGTAGCCACATGTAGAACCTTTTGTGGAATGTATAACAGAATAGAAGCAATGACAAAGACAAATTACAATAGCTTGTCATTAAAACAGGATGATTTTAAGTCACCAATGGACAACATTCAGTCCAGACAGGATGATTTTAAAAGCAAAATGGGTGCAATTCACTCTAGACAGAACAACTTTCAATCCACTTAGAATTCCTTTATGTCCAAGATGGATGACATTTAGCGCAAGCTGAATGCCATTCCTAAAGTTATAAAGACTTTATCTAATGAAGCAATTCCACTGCAGTCAGAAAAATTTAGCCTAAAAGGAACTGATCAATAGCTAACAGAAAAAGTAAATAAGTTTCTGAGCAGGAAGAAAAATTAAAGGGATAGTTTGAAGGACAAAGCCAAAACTTTTCTTATGAATTTACAATGTGAACATCTGAAAAGGGTACACAGATTAATGAAACGCTGGACACTGAATTAAAAGTTGTTATACAACAGGCTAATGCTGAAGCATTACCAGAATGAGATGATTCAGTCTGTATTAATCTGAGTTAAATAACAATGTAGCTGCGCAAATCAATGTGAAGAGGGGAGAGTTGTCCACTGTTTAAGAAGTAGTGTGTGAGACACCACACCTTAGTACTAGGACAGATAATACAATGTTCTGAGTCATTCTGACAGGGTAAACAGAGACAAAATTAATTGTAGGAGCCTTCCCTTAACCATGTATCTTACAGGATGAGGCAGCTCCTACTCTGTCATCAGTTCTGATAGAAGAAACATAAAATCCAGACAGTTTCAAGTCTTTTCTACTGATAAAAAGAGTACACACCAAATCATTTAATGGAGTTGTACCTAAGAGCTGGACTGATTTACAAAAAATACAGTTCACCTTCTAGGGTGAAATGGCGATACAAACTGAGGAGTTTTGTCAAACAAATGAACAGTGTGAGGAGGCTTTCCTGTCCAAGAACTGGTCTCCTGTGTACAGGATAGGCTTAGAAAATAAGTTTTTAATCTGGCCCCTTCGACAACCAACAAGGTAGCCTATGTACATACTTCAAAAAATATTTGAACAAAATTTGGCTCTGGGACAAACTGATCTCACACCAAGGTGTATTGATATAATCTCAAATACTTTGGTAGCAGGGGAAATCAGTGGGATAAAAATAATCATCACAGTAGTTGAAATCCTGATTTTAGAAATCATGCATGAACTCCAATAAAGATGAGATTACTATCAAAATTGTCAGAGTCAGAGTATTCTCAATTCTATGCAACAAGCTGAACTGCTTAATTTATTACTGAAATATGCAGATTTATATGCAAAAAAATCAGCCTTCATCAAAGGTTATGAATACCATATGGAAGTAATTCCTCACAAAACTTACTTTCACACACCTTACTCCATTCTATGGTTGGTTGGTTGTTGGAATTAAAGGGAGCAAACTGCAAAGTTGTCAGTCTCTTCATATAATATGGATCAAACCAGGAATAATCCTCAGAAGAATAATACAAAAGGCAAACACTGTGAAGCCCAACTGTAAGCAAGATATAATAAAACAGAGATAAAATCAAGGAGAAGTAGGAGGTGAGCAAGAGAGGGTAAGGTGAGTAAGCCACTCTACCCAGAATAAAATTGGTAGCCCCGAAGCGTGGTATGTGGTGGGATATGCACACTCTGCATCCCACCCCTTCACTGTCTGTTACTCCAATAAAATGATCAGCATATGCAAGATGATAAAATTTTAGAACAGATAAAACATTAAAAACCACAAACATAAAAGAAGAAGGAGATTAAAAAGGTGGAAAGGATAGGGGGCAGGCCAGATCACTGAGAATGGCTGCCATGAGAACCTTGAGCTGAACAGGTGAGGGTTACCTCTCAACCCGTCAGGCAGTCAGTGATGCCAAAGTGCCACACCTCACAGAGAAGAGTAGAACCATCTTCACAGGTGTTAGTGTATACCACTTAAAAACATGGAAATGCATTGAGGACAGCCAGGAATAAGTGGCAAAGCACCATGGGATCAACTAAATCTCTCCAAAGGATAAATCGAGACAGATCTCAGTTGTAGCCACTTTGGCATCTTCCACTAGCACCAGAGGCAGTGTGTCAAGAAGGTTAAGAGATCATTACAAAGTAGCCAAATCTGTGCAGTCTAGAGATTGTGGGGCACCATCAGGTAGCCACCACATTGGCAGTAAGGCTGGTCCTCACATTGGAGAATGTGGCTGTGGGTCAGTCAGATGTGGCCATGCACAACTGACAAAGGACAGTAGATTTCCTGCAAGAAGTTTGAAGGGGAGACTGCCACATGGTCATGATCTCCTATATTGCTCTCATTTTGTTTGAGAAGTCCAATGCAGACAATTCTGAGACCCAGGCCTCCAACAATTGATGGTGTAGAGTTAACTGAAGATCCAGTTCTGGGACTTCCATTTCCAAAATCAGCATCTTGATAGCCAACTTTGTCAAGCAATTGGCATGTTTGTTCCCTGAGATCCCAACATGTCCAGGTGTAAAAACATCTTGATGGAAGTATGAAACAAGATAATGGATAGTTGTGACTAATGATGGTCATGACTAAGGATAATCGTGACTAATGGGTGATGAGGATTGCACTTGTCTATAGCCTGAAGGCCCCTCAGGGAGTCACTGCAGATTAGAAGCATCTTGCTGATGCAAGAACAAGCATGGCTAAGGGCTCATTCAATGGCCACCAATTCAGCAGTGAAGATACTGCATCCATTTGGCAAGGAACATACTTGACTGCACCTTGCATGTGTGTATGCAAAACTGGTTCATCCATCAACTGTTAAGCCATCAGTGTATACCACTTCAAAACCCAGAACTGCACTGAGGACAGCCAGGAGCTGTTCAGCTGAATTCTTCAGTCTAAAGGATAAATCGAGACAGATCTGAGGTCAGGGTACAAGTGATAGTTCCCTGACAAGAGGCGACAGTGGCGGAAGTTGGAGTTCAGAGCAGAGACATTGTAATTGACCAGCAATGGGGACCTCAGTTCTGGTCTCAGTTGTGGAAGATGGATATCCCTATTAGGAAAAAGGACACAGTAGTTTGTATGCTTAGGGGAGCTGGAAACCTATATAGTGTAATTGAGTACCATAGTTTTGTTGGCACTTGGTCTATAGTGAGAGACTGCTGCCTCCATGAGTAGGCTGTTTGCAGGGCTAGTTTGGAAGGCTCCTGTTGCAAGCTGGATCCCATAGAGATGTATCATGTTCAATGATCACAGTGCTGAGGGCAATGATGTACCATATGCCAGACTCCCATAATCAAGATGAAACAGGATCAGTGCTTTGTAAAGCTGCAGAAGGGTCGTGTGGTCTGCACCCCAGCTGGTGTTACTGAGCCAGTGAAGTGTATTAAGGTGTAGCCAGCACCTTTGCTTAAGTTTATGAAGTTGGGGAAGCCACATCAGCTGGGAATTGAAGACCAGTCCCAAAAAGTGATAAGTCAACACTACATTGAGTTATGGGTCATTGAGGTAAAGTTATGGTTGTGGATGAACAGTACAATGGTGACAGAAGTACGCGACACAAATCTGGTGGTGGAAAACGGAAAGCTGTTGGTGAGAGCCCATAATTGCAACTTTTGAATGGTGTCCTGCAATCAGTGTTCAGCAAAACCTGTTGTAGAGGAGCAATAGCATAAGCAGAAATTGCCAGAATACAAGGAGGGTGAGACTAAAGACTGCAAAGCTGCTACTAGACTGTTGATGGTCACTAGAAAGAGAGGGGCACTTAATACAGACCCCTGTGGGACCCCATTCTCTTGGGTGTGGGGGTACTGTGGGATACACCAATTCAAACCTGGAGAGTATGATGTGACAAGAAGTTCTGGACAAAAATTGGAAGCAGGCCCTAGAGACCCCAATCATGTAAGGTAGCAAGGCTTGGTGTCAACATGCGATATTATAAGCTTATTGTAGGTTGAAGAAGACAGCAATAAGTTGTTGGCATAGGTCAAGAGCTGCCTGGATGGCAGGCTCCAGGCAAACCAAATTATCAGCAGTGGAATGGCCTTGGCAAAAACTGCCCTGGGACAGACCCAGAACACCCCAAGACTCAAGAAGCCAACACAGTCGCTGGCTCATCGTGCATTTTAGCAACTTACAATGAACATTGGTGAGACTAATTGAGTGATAGCTGTTGATATCTAGGGGATGCTTACCTGATTTCAGTACTGGGATGATGATGCTTTCCCGCCACTGAGATGGCAACTCACCGTCACTCCAGATATGGTTAAAGATGGTAAGGAGATGATTTTGACGATGCACTGATAGGGTATTTGGGCATTTGTTTGGGGTGTGGTCTGGCTCTGGGCCTGGATCAGGACAAAGATCTAGGACTGTGAAGAATTCCTACTCTCTAAATGGAGTATTATGGGGCTTGTAATATGACATGGTGAAAATGTTTTTGTGGTGATATTTGGGATATGTGTCATTGCTTAACACAAGAGAAACAATGTTCAATATATCACATCATTTTATGGATATCCTCCTCCAGAAAAATAATACATATCTTGTGCAATCTGGGGTGCTACTTCTTGTTGCTGCCATAGGTTCATCTTGATGTTACTGCATCATGGGAATCATGTAACGGTTTAAATATGTTTCAGAACTTCTTGTTCACAGACAATTTTATTTCACCCGCTATACGTTTGGCAGCAAACATACAAAGCCTGACTACATGCTGTTGGTGCAAAACTCAGTTCAAGACTGGCTTAAGACTGATGTAAGTCTGATATCAGACTGACTTCAGACTGACTTTTGGTGGTGTAGAAATCATCTCTATTTCTATGACTTCAAACAATTACTGTTATTATTAGATATTGAATTTTGCATATTTAACAATTAAAGTTTTCACAGACGTCTTCCCAAATTACATAGAAAATTACATGGGATAATAGTGACTAATTTCATACAAAAACAGGAAAGTTCTATTAAGACCATAAATTAAATGTTTTATCATTGCAATAATATATTTCATTAATTGGCATATATTATTTCACTAACTTGGAGTAAAATATTCCTATCATTTTCAGGTGAACAGAGTGATTAATTTCATTACATGAAAGGCCCAGATTCAATTAATAAAATATTGTATGAGTAAAATTTTACATTTCTATGTAGTCATAATTACAGTTCTATTAGCTAACACCAATTAGAATATAAGCATGTTTGATTTTGACTGAAAAATCATCATGTCATATTTCTGTTAGGACTACAAATAATTTCTGATTTATAAAACATAAATATAGCTGTCTCCTGATTTTTAATCATTAATTACTCCATTATTACAATGGTAGTTTTATTCCTACTATGTGCCTGTAATTTGTACTGTGTGTAATTATGATGGTACATTAATTTTTAATCCAACATGCTTCCTTCATTCTATATACTTGTGAGGCCCAATGCAAACAATGTCAAAACACTAGTTTAAATTAGTGTAAATTACTAAGTTGCTGCACAAAGGATCTTAAGTGTATTTGAATCCAGATAACCACAAACATGCTTCTTCCATTCTATATATTGGTGAGACACAATGTTGACAAAGTCAAAGCAACAGTTTAAATTGTCGTAAATTACTAATATTACATATATGCCCTCTTCAGGAGAGTGGAGATCAGACTGGAGTAGGATACAGGATCCCAAAAAGAGTTGTGGTGTTACAATGCCCCCGAAGAGGTTTGACTATTGCAGAGAGACAAAGCTTTGCTAAATCTCTGGCTAAAATGAAGGAAATATAATCATGACTAGTAAAACTAACAAAACAATTTGACAATTAGTGTGTATGAAAAATATCTACTACCATAACAAAATTTTACCAGCCATATACGATTTTAATACGAGGTATGTGTTATTGTGTTCATCACAACTACTGTGACTCTTACCTTTATGAGTTTATCAAATGCAGTAACCACTATATCAGTATAAAGTGTTGTGTTTTATCGTACTCCATTTCACATCATTTTGTTCCAACTCCTTCCTCAGTTCATTTCCAATTTGCATCAGCACAAAATCATCAATAGTTTACTTGTATATACATACATCCCATAAATGTTAATTAATCTAATCACAGTGTAACTGCCAATTCAGAAGTATGGTGAACTGCACAATGTAACAAGTTATTCTGTGTACACGATACAGTGAGACAAAGTGTAGATTTGTGTCCCTGAGGGACCTACATCAAATCATAGAAAACATTAATTTATATACAAGAAGTCCAAAATCATGGCATCACAAGTGAAAAACAGATCAAATGGATAATGCAAGGTGAGTCACTAACTATTGCCACCTAGAATAACTTTGAAATTATGATAGCAGCTGAAGCGTTTGTGGGAGAAATTTGCATGGGACAATGCTGGGAATATTATGATGGCTTTTTGTTGCCAGGTGGGGTCGCATCAGAGATATGAAGATCAGCTTGGTTTTTTTAAATGGGGTGCTATAGTTTGGTACTTATTTTCTGAAAGTGGCTATCGAGATGAATCCAATGATGTGTAACAGTAAGGTCTTTGAAGGTCAACAAGGGTCAAAAAGATGGCATGAACATCCATTTACAGAAGGTGTTTGAAGTGATGACCATTGGTATCAATGCAATGCTGCAGTCTTCTTATCATGGACTGAGTGGTATTCCTTATCACTTCAGCACTTACTGAAGCACATGCTGTGACAATTCTCTCTCATGTATTGTGCAAACAGTAAATGTTCTCTGAATATGGCGTATCCATCTAACATGCCACTGACATGTAAACACCATTCGATGGTTTTGCAATACAACACTAATATAATGGTAAGACGAGTATTGTGGAATCAAGTGAGTGTGAATGATATATTCCTTCAAAAAACAAGTCAATATGCTTCTCATTTACAGAGAATTCCAACGAATTCAGTGATAGCTAGAGATTTACATGCTGAAAGATATCCTCAACATACTCACCCTACACAAGGTACATTTAAATATGTGTATGATAAACTGAGAACAACTGGGTCTTTAACAGATCAGAAACATATCCAGCAAAGGAAAGTTACTAATGGGGAAATGGAAATTGGTACTCTTGCGAATGTGGTTGGAGATCTTCATGTTAGTTCACATCAAATCACAACGGAATCTGCCAGAGTAGTGTTGTTTGTGTTCTGAAACACCATAAATATTGTCCTTACCACATCAGTCTCCACCAAGAATTAACTGGTATGGACTATACGCATCACATTGAATTCTGCCCATGGGCTCAACTTCAGATTCAGAGGGATGACACATTTATTAATTTGATTTTATTTACTGATGAGGCTACACTCATGAACCATGAAAATGTTAATTTGCATAACATGCATTATTGGGCAACTGAATATTCATGTTGGCTGCGGTAAGTTGCACACCAAAACCCATGGTCGGTGAATGTATGGTGTGGGATTCTGGAGGACAGAATTATAGGCCCTTATTTGATTGAAGGAAATCTTAATGGTAGGAAATACAACAAATTTCTGCGAGAAACATTAGGTCTGTTATTGGAAGACATACCTTTAGGAACAAGGAACAGAATGTGGTATCAACATGATGTGTGTCCAGCACATTTTTCTCTGATGCCTAGAAATAAGTTTCAGTGACAATTCCCAAATCATTCGATTGGATGCAGAGGAGATGTGTCATAGCCGGCTCGTTCGCCAGTCTTGACACCTCTGGATTTTTTCTTGTTGGAATTCATAAAAGACATTGTTTATAAAAACATTCCAACTACACCTGAAGATATGCGAGAGAGCATTGTCAGAGCATGCACTTCGACAAGTGCTGATGTGATAAGGAATATCACTCAATCCAAGATAAGAAGATTGCAGCCCTGCAGCCAGGTGACTAGCGCGAGTTTTGGTGTTCTCGTAAAGTTAAGTTATTTTAAATTATAAAGCATATAGATTAGTACTGATTACATGGTAAATAAGTGTATTAGTGTGCCGTTTAAGTGTACCATTAAAGGTTTCATTTTTATTTACGTTATATAGCAGAAAAGACGAAAAGACCGTACAGTCGTATTTTCTGTTTACGTTCTGCTGCAGCAAATCTATAGAATTTCGTTTAGTTGTTCCTTGCTCTCTCCAGCAATTTAACTTAGCGTACCTCTTCATTATTTAACTAGCATTTCCAGAAAGTAGCGTGAAGTTTAACTTGTGGTTTCAGAAACTTTGCACTTTTGTTTTTGTTTACACACAGTTGCGTATAGGCCAAATTTGTGTAACCATATTTTCGTGTTTATCTGTAATTTAACTGACTTATTCTTAATAAACTATTACGTTTATCATGAGTGAAAAGTGCTTGACTTGCCGTAGAATTGTTAGGTCAGGGCTTTGGTGTGATGGGTGCTGTAGTTTTTTCCATGTGGGTGACTGTAGTGGCGTGGGAATAGGGGAAGTAAATGAGACTCATAAGTGGTTTTGTAGGATTTGTAGTAGAGATAGGAAGATACTGGAACAGGAGGGGAAAATTGCCGCCCTTCAGGCTGAGTTAGCCAAGGCCAGGGGAGATCTTGACAGGTTAAGGAGGGAGAAGGGTAAAGAGAGGTGGGAAGTGGCAACAGGCAACAGGAGGAACAGGCCTAGAACTTTGTCTGACAGCTTTATGGTGAATGTGGAAAATAGATTTGACCTGTTGCTTCAGTTAGAAGCTGGTGAGCCTCAAGCAGTTGCAGGTGTAGACAGGGCACAACAAACTTTCAGCAGCAAATTGAAAAGTAAGAATGTAGGGAAATCAGTAAAGAGAAAGAAAGTGTTGTTGTTAGGTAGTTCACATGGAAGAGGTGTTGGCCAACTTTTGCAGGATGAACTAGGATCAGAATACCAGGTCACCAATTTTTTTGAACCTAGTGCTGGTCTGGAGCAGGTGACAGAGGATTTAGGATCACTTTGCAAAGATTTCATTAAGGAAGACACCGTGGTTATAGTGGGTGGGGCAGGTAACAGTATTGACAGAGATCCTGGGTACAGTATAGAGTGTGACCTGGCGAAGATTGCATCAGCATTGAAGCATACTAGTGTTGAGTTTGTACCTGTTCTTGGGCGCCATGACCGACCTCATTTGAACTCTTCTGTCAAGAGAGTTAATTTGGAGCTGGAACGGCTGCTCATGTTGGGTGCGGGGTCACACATTGGTGTGGTTCATGTTGATTCTCTCAGTAGGTGGGATTATACTAGGCATGGCCCTCACCTCAACAGGAAGGGGAAGGGTAAATTGGCTGGGGAAATAGCAGGAAAGTTAAAGGGGGGAGGCACTGTCATGAGTGGTAAAATACCAGTGGTTATAGGATTCAGAAAAGACCCTTTTTTAGGGTAGGGAGGACAGAAAGAAAGCAAATTTTAAGAGAGGTTAGAACTGAGACAAACCTTCAGTTTGAGAAAGAAATCAAAAAACATAATTCCAGCTTATTACATCAGCATAAACAGCCATTGGCTAAGAATTTTCAACTGTCAGCAGATATTTTAACTCCACCCAATTTTAACTCAGTCAATGTGAAATGTCAGCTATCTTTATTGCATCAAAATATTCGAGGACTGAGAAATAAAATTAATGAATTAACTATCAGCATAGATGAATTAGAGTCTTCAAACCCAGCTGACATAATCTGCCTCTCTGAACATCATGTGACCACTGGTATAGAACTTTTAAGTGTTACAGGGTTTAGGTTAGCATCTCACCTTTGTAGATCAGAAATGGAGAAAGGAGGAGTTGCCACATTCATCAGGAACTGTCATAAATTTAAGAACATAGACATTCATAAATTTTGCCTAGAACAGCATATGGAAGCATGTGCAACAGAATTAGAATTTCACAAAAAATCCTTCATAATATTAAGTGTATATCGAGCACCTGCTGGTAACTTTAATCTGTTTGTAAACCACCTTGAAGCTGTACTGGCCCATTTAACAACCAAAAACAAAGAAATAGTGGTTGCTGGTGATTTCAATGTAGATTTCCTTAAAGACTCTCCCAATAAGAACTTATTTGAGTTAGTAACACTATCATTCAACTTAATTCCCACTGTAAAGTTCCCCACTAGGATAGCCACTTGCTCACAAACAGCCATTGATAATATCTTTATAGAAAAGTCCAATGAACAAAATTATATTACAAAACAATAGTCAATGGCCTCTCAGACCATGACATGCAGTTCCTTCTGTTAAATGTTAATACTGAACAGGATATAAAATCTGTTAAATCTGAGCTCAAGAGGGTAATCAGTAAGCCAAAAATTGATTATTTTAGGAGACTCCTCAGAGACATTCACTGGACTGATGTTTACAGTGCTCATGGCATGAATGAAAAATATAACATTTTTGCTAATAAAGTGCTTACCTTATTCGAACACTGCTTTCCCCTGAAACTTACCAAGGTTAGAGCAAAGTCTACAAAGAAGCCCTGGATTACTCGAGGAATAGGGGTATCTTGTAAAACAAAAAGAAAACTGTATCTGTCAATCTGAAACATTTCCAATGTTGATGCTATAGCACATTATAAGAAATACTGCAAAATATTAAAGACTGTAATACGGATGTCAAAGCAAATATATTACAAGGAAAAGATAGTCATATCAGATAACAAAATAAAGACAATATGGGATATAGTGAAGGAGGAGACCGGTAGAACCAGACATGAAGAGGAACAAATAGCATTAAGAGTAAATGATACATTGGTGACATATGTGTATAGTGTTGCAGAACTTTTTAACAAACATTTTATAACTGTTACTGAAAAGATGGGGTTGTCAGGTTCGGTAGATGCTGCTATGGATTACCTTAGACCAGACATTTCAAGTAACTTCCATAATATGAATTTGACCCTCACTACCCTAACACAAATAATGTCCATCATAAAATCTTTAAAATCAAAAACATCTAGTGGGTACGATGAAATACCAACAAAGTTAATTAAAGAATGTGATTCTGAGCTAAGTAACATATTAAGCTATCTGTGTAACCAGTCGTTTATCAGTGGAATATTTCCTGAATGGCTGAAATATGCTGAAGTTAAGCCACTGTTTAAGAAGGGAGATAAAGAAATAGCATCAAATTTCCGTCCAATTTCACTGTTGCCAGCATTCTCAAAAATTTTCGAAAAAGTAATGTACAGTCGACTTTATAACCATCTTGTCTCAAATAACATACTGTCAAAGTCACAGTTTGGATTTCTAAAAGGTTCTGATATTGAGAAGGCTATCTACACTTACAGTGAAAATGTGCTTAATTCATTAGACAAAAAATTGCAGGCAACTGGTATATTTTGTGATCTGTCAAAGGCATTTGACTGTGTAAATCACAATATCCTTTTAAGTAAACTAGAATATTATAGCGTAACAGGAAATGCTGCAAAATGGTTCAAATCTTATATCTCTGGCAGGAAACAAAGGATGTTATTAGGAAAGAGACATGTATCAAGCTATCAGGCATCATACAACTGGAAACTAATTACATGTGGGGTCCCACAAGGTTCCATTTTGGGGCCCTTACTTTTTCTTGTGTATATCAATGACCTTTCATCAGTAACATTACCAGATGCCAAGTTTGTTTTGTTTGCCAATGATACAAACATTGCAATAAATAGCAAATCAAGTGTAGTCTTAGAAAGATCAGCCAATAAAATATTTGTGGACATTAATCACTGGTTCCTAGCAAATTCTTTGTCACTAAACTTTGAAAAAACACACTACATGCAGTTCAGAACTTGTAAGGGGTGTCCCAAGAGTATATGTCTAACATACGATGACAAGAAGATAGAAGAAGTGGACAGTGTTAAATTCTTGGGATTACAGCTTGATAATAAATTCAACTGGGAGGAGCACACCACAGAACTGCTGAAGCGTCTTAACAAATCTCTGTTTGCAATGCGAATTTTGTCAGACATAGGGGATATAAAAATGAAAAAGCTGGCATACTATGCTTACTTTCATTCCATAATGTCATATGGGATTATTTTTTGGGGTAATTCATCAAGCCAAGCTAAAGTTTTCCGGGCACAAAAACCTGCAGTAAGAATTATATGTGGTGTGAACTCAAGAACATCCTGCAGAAGCCTGTTTAGGGAACTAGGGATACTAACTACAGCTTCCCAATATATTTATTCCTTAATGAAATTTGTCATTAAAAATATATCACTTTTTCAAACCAACAGCTCAATTCATGGAATCAATACTAGAAATAAGAATAATCTTCACAAGGATTTAAAGTCACTTAGTCTTGTACAAAAAGGTGTGCATTATTCAGGAACACACATTTTCAATAACTTGCCAGCAGCCATAAAAAGCTTAACAACCAATGAAATTCAGTTTAAGAGAAGCCTAAAGGATTTATTGGTGGCCAACTCCTTCTGCTCCATTGATGAATTTCTTAGTAAAACCAACTGATTTGTATATAAGTACAACATAACTTCTGCACAATTTCAGTGCAGTAATGTGTTCACTGAAAATTTGTGTGTGTGTGTGTGTGTGTGTGTGTGTGTGTGTGTGTGTGTGTGTGTGTGTAAGAATAATCTAACTTCTGCACCATTTCAGTGCAGTAATGTGTTCATTGTAAATAAGTATTACAGTAGTTGTATTACATGTTTATTACCTTAAAAAAAAATAAAAAACTTTTTTATTTTAAATTCAG
Source organism: Schistocerca cancellata (assembly GCF_023864275.1). NCBI lineage: Eukaryota > Metazoa > Arthropoda > Insecta > Orthoptera > Acrididae > Schistocerca > Schistocerca cancellata. The sequence continues at coordinate 192,641,094 of NC_064634.1, forward strand.
TGCATTAGTATTTGTAAAATGACTCTTAGTGTTCATTAAAAAATGACGATCATTCCACTTGGGACCTGTGGAATGGTACATTAGCTTATTTGTTTTAGTTGTAAATATTTGTCATGTATTGTTGTTTTTCTGACATGTTCCACATCCTGGAGGACCTCCTCACTACGGATCAATTAGAATGAAAGTAAATCTAATCTAATCTAATCTAATCTAATCTGCATTGATACCAATGGTCATCACTTCAAACACCTTCTTTAAATGGATGTTCATGCCACCTTTGTGACCTTCACTGACCTTCAAAGACCTTACTGTTACACATCATTGGATTCATCTTGATAGCTGCTATCAGAAAGTAAGTACCAAACTACAGCATCCCATTTAAAAAAACAAAGTTGATCTTCGTATCTCTGATGCAACCTCACCTAGCAACAAAAAACCAATGTCATATTATGACCACTGTTGTCCCATGCAAATTTGTCCCACAAACTTTTCAGCTACTGTCATACTTTTGAAGTCATTCTTGGTGGCAATAGTAAGTGATTCACCCTGTATAGTACGCAAAACTACATGAAACAAGAATTTGGCATGACACATCTCAAACCAAAGTGAAAATGTTCGAGTCTTATGTTTGTGAACCGACCTGAAAAATCCAAACTGTCAGGTACTAACCAGAAAGAAAGTTCATAATAAATTAGTACAAATCTCAAAATCCATAAGAAATAAGTAAGCAAATACACGAATCAACACAATGTGGAACTTCAAGTTCCAAACAAACATCGCCTACTACTATAAGAGAAGCAGAAGTTAGTATTTGGAGCACAAAAGTTCAGTGATACAGTGTAGCATCAACAATGATAACAACCCATGTCAAGTATGGAAACATCTTATGGATAAGTAAAATTATTCATGTTCATACTGTAATAAAACGTGGTGAAAATGTTCTTGCGGTGAAGTTCAATCACTATCTAATTATTTCATGCCATGTTTTAATATGAATGGTTGTTTGAAGATAAGTACATATGTTGGCAGTTAAATGATTCAATAGGAGGAGGAGGAGGAGGTTACTGTTTAACGACCCGTCGACAACGAGCTCATTAGAGACGGAGCGCAAGCTCGGGTTAGGGAAGGATGGGGAAGGAAATCGGCCATGCCCTTTCAAAGGAACTATCCCAGCATTTGCCTGAAACGATATCGAGCAGGGTGGCGCAGTGGTTCGACACTGGACTTGCATTAGGGAGGACGACGGTTCAACCCGCGTCCGGCCATCCTGATTTAGGTTTTCCGTGATTTCCCTAAATCACTCCAGGCAAATGCTGGGATGGTTCCTCTGAAAGGGCACGGCCAACTTCCTTCCCCCTCCTTCCCTAATCCGATGAGACCGATGACCACGCTGTCTGGTCTCCTTCCTCAAACCAACCAACCTGAAACGATTTAGGGAAATCACGGAAAACCTAAATCAGGATAACTGGAGACGGGATTGAACCGTCGTCCTCCCGATTCAATAGGAAAAGCACTGTAAGTATTCAATAATATCCTGAACAGGTAGTTGAAAAAAGACTGACAAGAATGATATGCAACTGATGTTGTGACATTGATATGAGAACATATCCTGACAAAAGCAGTTCAACATGAGCGTCAAAATACTACATGACAATGTTGAGCATCAAAGTACTAAAGAATATATATGATGAATGCTAACAACCAATATAGAAAACATAACACAAAGGATATACAGAATCAAATATAGATTCAACCACATGCATAATGCAAATCAGAGTAATACACTTGACATACGGAAACATAGTTTAAACTCCATGCATAATTGGTGTGTCAAAGAAACAGTCGATTCCAGCCAGAGCATCCAACCAAAATATCTCCTATCTGACTATGCCTTCCTCAGACTAATCAGCCAATGCACATATGACTGTGGTCATCTGTAAGCATGCAGCCAAAATCCACTAATAAGACAATTGTCACCGTAGGACAAGAGCAGGCAAAATACTACTAAATCATATTAATCAAAAGCTTTCAAAGACAACACCAGATTCACCAAGGAGAAATGGGATTCATTATACTCAAAATACAGTAAATAATAAGTGAATAATTGAAATCAATAGAATATGCAAATTCTCCAACCCCTTCTCAACAAACTTCCTCTTACAAATAGGTGCACCATATGGCTTAATGAAAAATGGTGCATGTGGTCTCAGTTTTAACTTACATGAGTAGTCTTTTACTACGCCTGGCTTGTCACTGAAAATGCTATTATATTCCCACAGGAATCCCTCCAAGTCACTCTTTTCATTACTACTTAAATTGTCTGCTGGGTTAACTTTATCTAATACTAATTGAGAAAAATCTTCACTAACCACCTGCTAATCAAAATAATCATTATCTTCATCTAAATAGTTTCTGTCATCAAATACTTCTACTCCTCTTAAATTATTGCTACAATTCTCATCAAATATTATGTATAATTTAGTTTTACCATGAACACCAGATTTTGGATCGATAAAATTCAACTCCCCCCATGAACCATGGACCTTGTCGTTGGTGGGGAGGCTTGCGTGCCTCAGCGATACAGGTAGCCGTACCGTAGGTACAACCACAATGGAGGGGTATCTGTTGAGAGGCCAGACAAACGTGTGGTTCCTGAAGAGGGGCAGCAGCCTTTTCAGTAGTTGCAAGGGCAACAGTCTGGATGATTGACTGATCTGGCCTTGTAACAATAACCAAAGCAGCCTTGCTGTGCTGGTACTGCGAACGGCTGAAAGCAAGGGGAAACTACGGCCGTAATTTTTCCCGAGGGCATGCAGCTTTACTGTATGATTAAATGATGATGGCGTCCTCTTGGGTAAAATATCCCGGAGGTAAAATAGTCCCCCATTTGGATCTCTGGGCGGGGACTACTCAAGAGGATGTCGTTATCAGGAGAAAGAAAACTGGCGTTCTACGGATCGGAGCATGGAATGTCAGATCCCTTAATCGGGCAGGTAGGTTAGAAAACTTAAAAAGGGAAATGGATAGATTAAAGTTAGATATAGTGGGAATTAGTGAAGTTCGGTGGCAGGAGGAACAAGATTTCTGGTCAGGTGACTACAGGGTTATAAACACAAAGTCAAATAGGGGTAATGCAGGAGTAGGTTTAATAATGAATAGGAAAATAGGAATGCGGGCAAGCTACTACAAACAGCATAGTGAACGCATTATTGTGGCCAAGATAGATACGAAGCCCACACCTACTACAGTAGAACAAGTTTATATGCCAACTAGCTCTGCAGATGACGAAGAAATTGAAGAAATGTATGATGAAATAAAAGAAATTATTCAGGTAGAGAAGGGAGACGAAAATTTAATAGTCATGGATGACTGGAATTCGAATGTAGGAAAAGGGAGAGAAGGAAACGTAGTAGGTGAATATGGATTGGGACTAAGAAATGAAAGAGGAAGCCGCCTCGTAGAATTTTGCACAGAGCACAACTTAATCATAGCTAACACTTGGTTTAAGAATCATGATAGAAGGTTGTATACATGGAAGAACCCTGGAGATACTAAAAGGTATCAGATAGATTATATAATGGTAAGACAGAGATTTAGGAACCAGGTTTTAAATTGTAAGACATTTCCAGGGGCAGATGTGGACTCTGACCACAATCTATTGGTTATGACCTGTAGATTAAAACTGAAGAAACTGCAAAAAGGTGGGAATTTAAGGAGATGGGACCTGGATAAACTGAAAGAACCAGAGGTTGTACAGAGTTTCAGGGAGAGCATAAGGGAACAATTGACAGGAATGGGGGAAAGAAATACAGTAGAAGAGGAATGGGTAGCTTTGAGGGATGAAGTAGTGAAGGCAGCATAGGATCAAGTAGGTAAAAAGACGAGGGCTAGTAGAAATCCTTCGGTAGCAGAAGAAATATTGAATTTAATTGATGAAAGGAGAAAGTATAAAAATGCAGTAAATGAAGCAGGCAAAAAGGAATACAAACGTCTCAAAAATGAGATCGACAGGAAGTGCAAAATGGCTAAGCAGGGATGGCTAGAGGACAAATGTAAGGATGTAGAGGCTTATCTCACTAGGGGTAAGATAGATACTGCCTACAGGAAAATTAAAGAGACCTTTGGAGATAAGAGAACCACTTGTACAAACATCAAGAGCTCAGATGGAAACCCAGTTCTAAGCAAAGAAGGGAAAGCAGTAAGTTGGAAGGAGTATATAGAGGGTCTATACAAGGGCGATGTACTTGAGGACAATATTATGGAAATGGAAGAGGATGTAGATGAAGATGAAATGGGGGATACGATACTGCGTGAAGAGTTTGACAGAGCACTGAAAGACCTGAGTCGAAACAAGGCCCCCGGAGTAGACAACATTCCATTGGAACTACTGACGGCCTTGGGAGAGCCAGTCCTGACAAAACTCTACCATCTGGTGAGCAAGATGTATGAGACAGGTGAAATACCCTCAGACTTCAAGAAGAATATAATAATTCCAATCACAAAGAAAGCAGGTGTTGACAGATGTGAAAATTACCGAACAATCAGTTTAATAAGCCACAGCTGTAAAACACTAACACGAATTCTTTACAGACGAATGGAAAAACTAGTAGAAGCCAACCTCAGGGAAGATCAGTTTGGATTCTGTAGAAATACTGGAACACGTGAGGCAATACTGACCTTACGACTTATCTTAGAAGAAAGATTAAGGAAAGGCAAACCTACGTTTCTAGCATTTGTAGACTTAGAGAAAGCTTTTGACAATGTTGACTGGAATACTCTCTTTCAAATTCTAAAGGTGGCAGGGGTAAAATACAGGGAGAGAAAGGCTATTTACAATTTGTACAGAAACCAGATGGCAGTTATAAGAGTCGAGGGACATCAAAGGGAAGCAGTGGTGGGGAAGGGAGTAAGACAGGGCTGTAGCCTCTCCCCAATGTTATTCAATCTGTATATTGAGCAAGCAGTAAAGGAAACAAAAGAAAATTTCGGAGTAGGTATTAAAATCCATGGAGAAGAAATAAAAACTTTGAGATTTGCCGATGACATTGTAATTCTGTCAGAGACAGCAAAGGACTTGGAAGAGCAGTTGAACGGAATGGATGGTATCTTGAAGGGAGGATATAAGATGAACATCAACAAAAGCAAAACGAGGATAATGGAATGTAGTGGAGTTAAGTCGGGTGATGCTGACGGAATTAGATTAGGAAATGAGACACTTAAAGTAGTAAAGGAGTTTTGCTATTTGGGGAGCAAAATAACTGATGATGGTTGAAGTAGAGAGGATATAAAATGTAGACTGGCAATGGCAAGGAAAGTGTTTCTGAAGAAGAGAAATTTGTTAACATCGAGTATAGATTTAAGTGTCAGGAAGTCATTTCTGAAAGTATTTGTATGGAGTGTAGCCATGTATGGAAGTGAAACATGGATGGTAAATAGTTTGGACAAGAAGAGAATAGATTCTTTCGAAATGTGGTGCTACAGAAGAATGCTGAAGATTAGATGGGTAGATCACATAACTAATGAGGAAGTATTGAATAGGATTGGGGAGAAGAGAAGTTTGTGGCACAACTTGACCAGAAGAAGGGATCAGTTGGTAAGACATGTTCTGAGGCATCAAGGGATCACCAATTTAGTATTGGAGGGCAGCGTGGAGGGTAAAAATCGTAGGGGGAGACAAAGAGATGAATACACTAATCAGATTCTGAAGGATGTAGGTTGCAGTAGGTACTGGGAGATGAAGAAGCTTGCACAGGATAGAGTAGCATGGAGAGCTGTATCAAACCAGTCTCAGGACTGAAGACCACAACAACAAGAACAAAAATTCAACTTCATATTTAACCAATCAAACCTATTATTAACTTTCAGTATCCAGTCCATCCCTAACAACATGTGCTCATTCAGGTCAATTATTACCAGACTTCCTTGCTCAAATACAACATTACTGACAGTAAATGAAATTAATGCTTGCCCACTGATTAATTTATTAACTTCCCCAGTGGCTCCTTTTATTTTAACTCCAGTAATTGGACATTCAGTGTAGCGTTGAATGTTCTTTAATCTATCTCTTAATTTACCAGGTACACCACTTACTGGGCTACAAGTGTCCAATAGACAAACTCCCTTCCCGTTGCCTATAGATATTTCAATATAAGGACTGCTGAGTATTTTGTGCTTATTATTTCCATCTTCTTCTGTCAATAAATCATCTTCAGTATCCATAAAATTTAAACTAGGATTTACTTGAAGCTCATTTCCTAGCTTAGATTGTAAAGTACTTAAAGGTAGCTTATAACTAGTGAGTGTGTGTGTGTTTAATACTATCCCAGCAATCACCTTTTCCTACAGACTCCTCATTCTCTTCCAATACTTTCAGTATCTTATTACTAATTAGCTTATCTTGATCCTCCTTACTGTAACAACAATGTAGTATCTCACTGACCTCAGTAAGTGTCAACTGATTTTCATGTGTCTGTTTTTCCGATTCCAAATCTTTCATATCCTACCGTTCTGCTACTCATATCATTGTCTAGTACTTCCACATAAACCATACCATCTAATTCATCATAAAATACAATGTCAGCATCAGCATCAATAGTCTCAAAATACTCATTAGCAACATCATATGCACCTACATGAGCCTCTACTTCGACTACACGTCTCCACATCACAATCACTATCAAAAGTACTAGAACTTGTGTCAGCGGGCACATAAATATAATTTAACTTAGATATATGATCCTTACTTTCCTCCACATCTTTTTCAGACAATACTGAAAATCCATCATCACAAAATAAGCTTACTAAACTATGTATTTCAGGAACTCCTCAATAGTGTCATGTGGTCCAGAAACATAACTCCACTGAACACGACCATTAAACACTGCTTAAGCATGTCAATTTGGATTAATTCATCAAGTGGTTTATCTAAGTGTGCTAAAGTCCTAAGCTGATTTTCACAAAATTCTTGCATTCTCATATCTCCTTCGCAAGATCTGCTTCCATTCAGAATTCTGATTTTATTTGCACTTGCTTACTTTCTGACCAAAATTTGTTTAATAATAATTTTTCAACCTCTGCAAATGTCATTGTTGGGTTAACATGTTGGTTAGCCCAGGATAAAGCTTCTCAACCTAAAAATCATTCAGCAAATTTCACTCTCATGTGTTCTGGCATGCATGGTGCAAATCTGTCCTTGCACTGGTACAAATAATCGACAGGGTGTAGTTTAAAATCACCCACAAAAAGTTTCATAACGTTATTGCAATTGTTTTGAAACATGTTATTAACACTACATCTACTACTAAACATCTCTAGATTTTCAACTTTAGAGTTGACTGTTTGAAGAGTATTTGATACTTCATTCACTTTGCTGTTTGCTGAAGAGATTTTATCTAAAACAAGTATGGAATTTAATTTTAGTTTATCATCAATGAAATTATTTTTGATTTCAGTATAATTTTGTATGTTATGTAACTCTGATTTTCGTCTGTCGAATCCTTCAATGACAATGTTTTCTGTTCTTTTTACTCATTCGTAGATTACATCAACACATTTGTTGACTAGCTGTAGTTCAGTAACAGCAAAGTTCTCCAAACAATCCACTTCAGATTCTACATTGTCTATTCTTTCATTTACACTGTTTATTTGCCTATTTGTCTTATTAACATCTTCCCTAATTGCTTCTAGTTTCTGGTCCATTTTATGAGAATATTGTCTATTTTTCTAAAATTATTTTCGGTGTCCTTCCTATACTTTTTATTTTGCTCTAACAGTTTACTATCTAGTAAATTAAAAATTTTTTCTAATGTCTTCTGACTGCTGAAATCCATGAAAAGGTGAAATTATACTACTTGATGAATTATTGTGCCTTGAGTGTTTAGATTCGGTGTCAATGCATGCCACTGCTGACCCAATCTTGTTGCAATTCCACCTTGGTCACATACAGAATATATATTGCTTCTCCTAATTTTAACTAATTTAGCACAACTCGACCAGATGATAAAAAAAGCACTTCTGAAAACTTTCTTTACTATAACATTTTCAAAATATGTCACATGCAATTATTTTTGCCTGATTTTAGCATACAATTTCACTTCCTAAAAGTTAGCTGTTTTATTACTCTGTTACGTAAATAATGTTTCGGTATTCATCTGACAATCCATGCTGCTGGCTGCTTGCTGCTGGTGTTAGTCCATTGACTCAACCATCTACTGTTTCCATACAGGTCTTTGTTTCTATTCACATCCCAATACTGTTATATGGCCCAGCATATTGTAAACAATTATTTCACCTGAAATTTAATAACCATTAGCATATAATGCAGTTTTATACACATCCCAGCTCCTTTCACCACATTGCCATGTAATGTGATGAAAAATATTTTTGTGATGAAATTTGGGATGTGTATCGTCGCTTAACACAAGAATAATAATGTTCAATACATCACATCTTTTATGGATATCCTCCACCAAAAGAATAATATGTAACTTGTGTAATCTGGGGTGCTGCTTCTTGATGCTGCTGTAGATTCATCTTGATGTTACTGCATCACCACATGGGAATCATGTAATGGTTTAAATAAGTTTTAGAACTTCTTGGTTGCAGAGAATTTTATTTTGCATCTTGTATGTTCAGCAGCAAACATACAAAGTCTGACTACATGCCGTTGATACAAAAATTCGATCCTAGACTGACTTAAGACTGATCTCAGACTGGTTTCAGACTGACGTATGGTGGCGTAGAAATTGCCTCTATTTATATGATTTCAAACAGGTACTGTTACTGTTACATATTGAATTTTGCATATTTAACAATTAAAGTTTTTACATACATCTTCCCAAATAACATAGAAAATTACATGGAATAACAGTGAATAATTTCATACAAAGACAGGAAAGAATCTGTTTCTATTAAGATCATAAGTAAAATGTTTTATCATTGCAACAACATAATTCGTTAATTTGCATATATTATTTTACTAACTTAAAGTAAAATAATCCTATCATTCTCAGGTAAACAGAGTGATTAGTTTTGTTGAATGAATGGCCGAGATTCAATTAAGTACATTTAGTACAAGTAAAATTTTACATTTTTGGTAGTTGTAATTATAGTTCTATTAATTAACACCAATTAGAACATGAGCATCTTTGATTCTGACTGAAAAATCACCACGTCATATTTCTCTTAGGAATACAAATAATTTCTGATTTAAAAAACATAAAAATAGCTGTCTCTTGATGACTTGAAATCTTGGAACTTTCATCAATAATAACCCCATAATTACAATAGCAATTTTATTCCTACCATGTGCCTGTAGTTTGTATTGTGTATAAATTATAATGATGCATTTGTTTTTAATCCAACATCTTTCCTTCATTCTATGTACTGGTGAGGCCAAATGTAAAGAATGTCAAAACAATAGTAAATTTCTAAGTTGCTGCACAAAGAATCTTTGGTGTATTTGAATCCAGGTAACCAGAAACATGTTTCCTTCATTATGTATATTGGTGAGACACAATGAAAACAAAGTCAAGGCAACAGTTTAAATTGGTGTAAATTACTAATATTGCATATATGCCCTCTTTGGGAGAGTGGAGATGAGACTGGAGTAGGATACAGGATCCCAAAATGGGTTTTGGAATTACAGGCTCCAGATGGCATGTAGTGAAAGATAGGTACAACTCTCAGTCAGCTGTTTAAGGATACAAAAGCTCCAGTGGTATCAATTCACTGTTCCCACCATTCTTACTTCTGTCATTACAATAAGTAGCAGACCCAGCCATGGAGCAATTTTTAAAGCCAATGCGATGTTCAGTTCATGGACGCCACTTATGGTGTTGGAGAATGTAAGCTACCCCTCCCTCATTTGTTGATTGTCACTGACTTCATAATAAACTTTTTTAATAAGCTTTGAGAGGAGTGAGATTTATAATAAACTTTTTTACTTATCTTCTTTTCTTGTAGTTGGCTCCAGTTCTTCACATCTAGCAGTTGATTCTTGAAGCTGAAATTTTTTATATCATAGATTCTCATGGTTCAAATTGATGAGATAACTTCTGAAGAATTGCCTGAATAGTTAATTTTATTCTCTCACATTTTTCTATATCACACTGCCTTTACAATTCCCACTTTAAAAACTGAAAACTACATTATTATTACCAGAAATAAAGACATGTACGATCACATCAGAGGCATGCCCACTACTAATCCATTCTGCAGTACTAACAATATTCCAAGGAGTTTACAAATTTTCTTGAGAAATGAATCTCCACCAATTTATATCATTATTTTATAAATGAATCTAGAAGTAAACATAATAAATATCATCAGATTGCACAATTATAAGGAATTTTAAGTGTGCCAGGTACTTTGGTAATTTCAAATATTTGTAAAAAAAAGAAAAAGAAAAAAAAAGAAAAAAAAGAAAAAAAAAGAAAAAAAAGAGAGAGAGAGTAATTTTAACTGTACATACAGAGTCAGTACATATCAATTGTAACAACGAAAATATAGTAATTTCTTTTTATACATTTTTAACCTGAAATATAATACATCATGTACAAAATCATATGCAATTCTTTTAGAAAAACTGTTGAGATAATATTAACCTGTTTAAAAAATAGTAAATATTTTTTTGGTATCACCTACTTCTGTTACAATATTTTGTTTGCCAAACAGTGTACAAAATGATGCCAAAAGATAGAATACAGATGTACAGAAGTATCTGATATGTAACATATTACAGAAAACATAAGAAAAATAGCTACTATACAAGTCATAATTTATACATATATGGGACATGGTATTCAGATTTTAAGATCTGTGGAACTAGAAACTACAACATTACAACACTGAACTATAGCAATAAATACAGAGACAATGTCAATTACTAGAATTATAAATTGCAAGTTTACATCCATAAAATTACACCTTCAAAATCTTCAAAAGGAAAGTGTATGACAAATAAGCTGACATGAAAAACTCTCAACGATGGGTACAGACCAAAAGAATATACTCAATCATGAATAGGATTATAGTGCAAAATCAATCAGCCACAGAAACCAGAGTATTTAAGGATATGTTGACTCATGAAAAGACAAAATAATGAAAAAATATTAGGGCTTAAGTTTACAGTGTGGGGACTGACCCGTGAATCCAAACCACACTGGGTACAAACCAGTAAAAAATGTTTCAACACAACAAAATGAATAAAGTTCATAATCACATCAATAAGTTCAATCATATGTAAAGAGTAATTACAAGAAGCATCTAGCCTTAATCAATAGCTGCATGCTATCCTTGAATACACACACAGTTGTGATGACCAGGGATACCCAAAACAGAGTTAAGCCTGAGCTTGCCCACAACTCAAGTTCCAGTCAGATACAATACTGCAATGCTCAGGATAAATACAGTTAAACAGAGCCATAAATTGCCTTGAATGATGACATGATCCAGTAGCTTCAGGGCCAAAATCAGTATATGAAAGCAGACATGTATACATCTTGTTATATTTTCTATACTAGTAAATGTCTTCTCTATACTACAAGGCGTACAACTTTGTTTGCGCCATTTGCCAATATGTGGTGACAACGGTAAGTAGTGGTTGAAAGAAACAGACTGCAGACATCAGGCAGTTAGCTTGGACATCAGTAAACATAACCTCATTCAAACAATAGTCAATTTGTGCCTGCATCATAAAGTTCTTCTTGATTGAAAATGTCAGCTTACGAGTCTAATTCTCTTCATTTGCGGGAGGTGTTACTGTTTTGTTTCAATATGAAGAAAACAGTGGCCGAGTCTCATTGAATGCTCTCAAGTACATATGATAAGGATGCTATTAGTGAAAGAATGTGTTGTGAGTGGTTTCAATGCTTAAAAAATGGTGATTTTAATGTCATAGGCTGGCATAGTGGTGGAAGAGAGAATTGTAGGGAAGCAGCCTACTCACGCCGTATAAAATTCACATCAGTCTTTCCATTGTGTGCCAGCCTAGTCCACTGTAACTAGCTCTGACGTCATAAATGTTGCACAATACTTTAAAAATCAAGTAAATAACCTGAAATGTTTCTAGCATGACAAGTGTAATACTAAATCAATATGTGTTGAATATCAGTTCAATAACTTTAACCATTTTCGAAATTTGGACGTTTTTCTGTAAAAATCATTGGCGCAACAGAAAAGAGCTAGAAGCTTAAAAATTTTATATTTAGATTCCTTTTGCATAATAATTTAGTAGAAACAGTGTTCTGGATCTCACAAATTAAAATTTTAGTTGAAATTCATGATTTTCTGGTTTTTGTTGTAGAAATTAAGGAAGCAAGATAGATTAAGTAGGCGAATAAATAAGGCTAGGGTGTTTAAATTTAAGTATAAGGGAGATCCACTATAATCATAAAGATGTGAGAAGTTTCAACAGAATAACTATAAAACTATAGCGATAGTGTATCTCCAAAGGGCAAGTTCAGAGCTCGTATACTGCGTGTAGTGTAATTAAATTAATTATCTCGCCCAAAATATTTGACTTAGCCACGTCAGACTTTTATTATGATTACTTACCTGTGTGCTGATTGCACATTTAAATTGAGAGCTTCATCGGCCATCAGCAAAGGAAGCAATGATTAATTCGATAACTTAAAGTGGTGCATTACTAGCCCAGCGGCTAGTCGGGAGAGCGGATTTGATCAGGCATTCCCTTAGCTGTCCGCACCGCGGCTTTATATATAAGAACGCTGTGCAAGAGAGGAAGGCCCCAGTTCTCTCCAGACGCTGATTAGCGCACCACCTGTGCTGGGAGTCGCGTCGCATCGGTATCATTGCTATAAACAGCCTCGGATGCCGTAATAAGTTACTCGGGATACGCGTAACCATGAAATCATTTTCGAGTGAAGTGTTAATTCTGGGATGACTTTAATGATCTATCTTCAGTTTGCGTATGTCATATTTTCACGTGCCGCCGCGGGACAGACATTCTACCATTATTTAGTGTGGCGTTTGATGAACATTATCATCAAATTATGGCGAGCATTCACTTAAACATTTAATTTGAACAGTTATAGTTGCGTCAGCACATTAGACTCTGAAATGCTCTGGTAGTTGGATTGTGTGGATCCTTTTTGGTCTGTGACTTTCAGAATATAGTGAACGTTTTAGAGATAATGGTTTTTGATTATGAATCCCAAACAATCTCCTAATTCCTCAGAGCCATAAGCTGTAACTATAAATGTATTTCTCAGATGAAGTGGGCTCTAGGAATTCTAATTACAGGCTTCACGTTTTGCTAATCACTTTCTGGTTGCCAATATTGTAGTTAGAGAGCCAGTGTTGAGAACAGCAAACAACAGCAATAAATAAATAACAGGAACATTAATAACAACTATTCCATCCGCCGCCCCAAATATGGTGCATCGGCCGGGAAATGCATCTTTTCTACATTTTAATAACTAATATTCCACCCGCCACCCCACGTATGGTGCATCGGCCGGGAATTGCATCTTTTCTACATTTTAATACCAAATTATTCCACCCCCTCCCCACAGAATGTTTTCAAAGATGCAGAATTGGAGACATTGTTGAGTGAAGGCTCACATCAAACTCAAGAAAAATTGGCACGATTAGTGGGAGTGACACAGCAAGCCATTTCAAAATGTCTCTAGACTATTGGAATGATGCAGAAAGAAGGAAATTGTGTCCCATGTGAGCTGAAACCAAGAGACATTGAACGGCGTTTGTGTGTTTGTGAACAGTTGCTTCAGAGGCAAAAACGAAAGGGATTTCTGAATGGCATTGTGATGAAAAATGGGTTCATTAAGATAACCCTAAATGCAATAAATCATGGGGATATCTTGGGCATGCTTCCACGTCGACAGCCAAACCGAGTATTCACAACCCCAAGATCATGCTCTGCGTTCGGTGGGACCAACTCGGTGTCATGAGGTGTTAAAACTAAATGAAACAATCACAGGTGCTCATTATCAAATGCAGTTAATGCATTTGAGCAGGGCATTAAAAGACAAATGGCCACAATACAGTGAGTGGCACGATAAAGTGATTTTTCAGCATGACAACGCTCAACCCCAGATTGCATGAGGCCAAAATGTACTTGGAAACGTTAAAATGGGAAGTCCTATCCCACCCGCCCTATTCTACAGTCATTGCTCCCTCTGACTATCACCTGTTTAGAACAATGGCGCATGGCCTGGCTGACCTACACTTCTGATCTCATGAAGAAGTCACAAATTGGATTGATTCATGGATCGCTTCTAAAGATGAACAATTTTTTCAACATGGGATTTGTACACTGCCCAAAAGATGGGAGAAAGTAGTGGCCAGGGCTGGAAAATACTTTGAATGATGCGTATGAAACCAATCTGTTTTATTAAAGCCTCAAATGTTGGGGAAAAAACAGTGGAAGCAAAGTTGTACACCTTGTAGTAAATGTCTCTTTCAAATTCTGAAGGTGGCAGGGGTCAAATACCAGTAGCAAAAAGCTATTTACAATTTCTACAGAAACCAGAAGGCAGTTATAAGAGTTGAGGGGCATAAAAGGGAAACAGTGGTTGGAAAGGGAGTGAGACAGGGTTGTAGCCTATCCCCAATGTTATTCAATCTGTATATTGAGCAAGCAGTAAAGGAAACAAATGAAAAATTTGGAGTAGGAACTAAAATCCATGGAGAAGAAAGTGTCTTGAAAGGAGGATATAAGATGAACTTCAACAAAAGCAGAATGAGGATAATGGAATGTAGGTGAAATAAATCAGGTGATGCTGAGGGAATTGGATTAGGAAACAAGACACTTAAAGTAGTAGATGTGTTTTGCTATTTGGGGAGAAAAATGATGGTCAAAGTAGAGAGGATATAAAATGTAGACTGGCAATGGCAAGGAAAGTGTTTCTGAAGAAGAGATATTTTTTAACATCAAGTACATTTTTAAGTGTCAGGAAGTCTTTTCTGAAAGTATTTGTATGGAGTGTAGCCATGTATGGAAGTGAAACATGGACAATAAATAGTTTAGACAAGAAGAGAATAGAAACTTTTGAAATGCAATACTACAGAAAAATGTTGAAGATTGATGGGTAGATCATGTAACTGATGAGGAGGTACTGAATAGAATTGGGGAGAGGAGGAATTTGTGGCATGACTTGACTAGAAGAAGAGATTGGTTGATAGGACACATTCTGAGGCATCAAGGGATCACCAATTTAGTATTGGACGGAAGCTTGGAGGGTAAAAGTCATAGAGGGAGACCAAGAGATTGGGGTGGCCGAGCGGTTCTAGGTGCTACAGTCTGGAACCGCATTACTGCTACTGTCGCAGGTTCGAATCCTGCCTCGGGCATGGATGTGTGTGATGTCCTTAGGTTAGTTAGGTTTAAGTAGTTCTAAGTTCTAGGGGACTGATGACCTTAGAAATTAAGTCCCATATTGCTCAGAACCATTTGAACCAAGAGGTGAATACACTAAGCAGATTCAGAAAGCTGTAGGTTGCAGTAGGTACTTGTAGATGAAGAAGCTTACACAGGATAGAGTAGCATGGGGAGTTGCATCAAACCAGTCTCTGGACTGAAGACCACAACAGCAACAAAAAATGTCTTCCACACTATTTGCTGATTGTCCATACGAAGTAATCTACATACATCATGGCCTAGAAGATTCATTTACAATTGATAAAAAATGTTGATTTAAAGTTATATAATGTATTGGGAAGTCAATACCCCTATCCAAGCAAACATACATTTATGTGGAATAATACTGTCTTTGGCAGTCTTGACTAACAATTAACAAACCTCAGACACAACACTGATGTAGTTGACAGATGATTGAGTACATTACCCAGCACCTATGATCTCTTGTAAGTTGACTGGTCCAGCAGGGTACAGCCATACAACAGTGTGGGGAGTGGATCTGCCTACATCTTTCAGTTCCCTCCCTAGAGTTCTCATCGCACATTCCAACGATAGGTAACTTCCTGTCTAACATTCACATCAAATCCAGAAACATTGTTTTGTGTATTAAATATGCTGTTCAATGCCATCTTCACATCACATGGCATACGCTCTCCCTATTTATATTGCAAAAGCAATTATGTAGGATTTATGTCAGATAGGATTAAAAAGTGTTCACATATGGGTCTTTAATAAACAGAGTTGAATGCAATGAAAAAATAATCTAACAAGTTGATACACACAGGTATACTAAGGTACTATCCTAATTTCTACAGTACAAATTATGAACATTGTCCCATTTAAAAATTGAAAATGGATCTATTCATTTAGTCTCATGGCATATATGTATCAAATTCTAAAGCACAAATCTATTACAAAATGTAAGTAATTATATAATGTATCATAGATTTTAACACAGTCAATAGATAAAACAAAACTTTAGAAATCACATCATCTTACATACTAAATTCATGACAAACAAAACACAATTATATAGTTTTATGAATCTGCAGATGTAGTGCATATTTTCTTCCAGACTAGGAGTCAGCATGCATCCATGCTCAAAGGTTTTGTCTTCTATACGAAACGTTAACAGTTCCTGAGATTTTACCAATTTGCTTTGCTTACCTGTAGCTCCTCTTATCTTTACACCTACTATAGGCCTTTCCATAAAATTATTACTATACTTAATCTTGTCTCTAAATTGTTCCGATATACCTCAAACCAGGCTACATGTATCATCCCACTGATCAATCTTAATCTTAATGTACGGTTATACAAAATCTGAATCATCATCTATTTTATTAGACAATTCATGTAAAAGTTCACTTTCAATTTCATCAAGTGCTACCTCAACACTGTCTTTACAGGGTTTTATTAACTTCACTGGTATCATAGCATTACTTTGGTTACTCATGTTATCATATAATTTTATATCTTCAAATATAACACATATTTCGGACAACAACACATATAAGTCACTGAGTAAGTTGACCTGTGTACAAGTCGGCATTCAATTAAAAACTGAGTCTCAGTCTAGCGGCCGCTGCTCGGCTGGCCGTTTAGGTGGCGCAGCTGCTGCGTGGCTGGCAGACAGCGCCACACGTAGAGGACGTGCGTAATTGCGCGGCGGCACTTTGAATAATCGGCGAGTCACAACACTTTTCCCCCCTTTGAAAATGTTGCACTGATCTTGATGGAGGTGTCCTGGAGATGGCTAACATCCATAGGCGTTGTTTGACTCGCCGTAAAGTCTCGAGGAGGAGGCTTCCCGTACGGACGGAAGTGTCCCCGATGATAACGGGTTGAGATGACAGGAGACGTAGGGGTTGAATCTGCTGGGGCCCCCTGCACCAATCTGCCCGTTGCGGCAAGTCCAGTTGATATGACAGGAGACATGGGCGATGTGTTGGCGTCTGTTGGAGGAGGAGGCGAGTAGATGTACTCTGACAGAGGACGGTCCTCCGGTTCCTGCATGGGCACGTCTCCTGGTGGCGTCCGTTCTGGTGCTGGCATCGCGATGACGGTGAGAGGGCTGCGTTGTGAGTATTGAGAGATGCCAAGATCCCGAGCATCAGGTAGAGCCAAAGGTGGTGTGGCGGCATTCGGAACAGGCGTTGCTGGCACCCGAGGCCGAAGCTGGTCCGAATGACGCACTGCAACGCCCGTGTCCGTCTGGATTTCATACAGGCGTCTGCCACGGTGTCGTAAGATGCGGCCCGGGCTCCATTTTGGCCGCCTGCCATATCCCAGCACCCAGACGAGGTCGTTGGCGGTGAACCGGCCAAGCAAAGGCACCCGCGGCCGTGAGGTGGGAGGCCGCAGAAGATGAAGTAGCGTGCGGGGCTGTCGGCCATGTAAGAGCTCAGCCGGGCTGTGATCGCCCATGGGGGTGAAACGGTAAGACGCCAGGAACTGGAGAAGCGCGTCATCAGCAGCAGAAGAAGTCAGAAGTTTCCGCATCTGAGCCTTAAATGTGCGGACCAGTCGTTCAGCCTCACCGTTGGATTGTGGATGGAACGGCGGGGCCGTGACATGCGTAATGCCGTGACGAGCACAAAAATCCGCAAAGTTGGAAGAGGCAAATTGCGGACCATTATCAGTAACAAGAGTAGAGGGGAGGCCTTCCAAAGAAAAAATGCGGGCCAGAGCACTGGTGGTTGCCGCGGTGGTAGGCGACGTGCAACGGACAATGAAAGGAAAGTTAGAATAGGCGTCAATTACGAGGAGCCAATAAGTACCTATAAAGGGTCCTGCAAAGTCAGCATGAATGCGCTCCCAGGGCTTCTCAGGCGAAGGCCACGGTGACAAAGATGACTTCGGGGCAGTGGCCTGTGACGCACAAGGGCCGCAGGCAGCGACCATGTGTGCGATATCAGAGTCGATGCCAGGCCAGTACACATGACGGCGTGCCAGAGATTTTGTGTGAGACACACCCCAGTGCCCCTGGTGAAGGAGGCGCAAGACCGAAGCACCCAAAGACGCAGGTACCACAACACGTGGCGAAGCATTGTCAGTGGAGAGGAGGATAACACCATCCCTAGCCGTGAGGCGGTAGCACAAAGTGTAGTAGTTCCGCAACGGATCAGAAGTCTTAGCCGACGGGCGATCTGGCCAACCCTTCTGAATACAGCGTAAAACCTGGGAGAGGGTAGGGTCAGAACCCGTAGCAGCCACCAGCCTGTCCCCAGTTATGGGGAACCCGTCCACAACCCGCTGCTCGGCAACATCCAGGTGGAAACACAAAAGTTCGTCCCTATCGAATGCCTGATCAGGACCCATGGGAAGGCAAGACAAAGCATCAGCATTCACATGTTGAGCCGTTGGCCGGAAGTGAATCTCATAATTGAAACGGGACAAGTAAAGAGCCCAACGCTGGAGGCGGTGTGCAGCCTTGTCGGGAAGTGATGTTGATGGATGAAACAAGGAAACAAGCGGTTTGTGATCCGTAACAAGATGAAATTTTGAGCCATAGAGAAAAACACCAAACTTATGAAGAGCATAAATGATGGCCAACGCTTCTTTCTCAATTTGAGAATACTTTTGTTTGTTATCCGTGAGCGTTTTGGAGGCATAAGCAATGGGTTGTTCCGAACCGTCAGAAAAACGGTGCGCAAGGACTGCACCGACCCCGTATTGAGAGGCGTCTGTGGCAAGAACAAGATGTTGGCCAGGTCGATAAGTAGCCAGGCACAGGGCCTGTTTCAGCATAGCCTTTAATTTCCGGAAAGACGTGTCACATGACACGGACCAGTGAAAAGGCACGTTTTTATGCAACAGGCGATGCAACAGCTGAGCCACCGACACCGCAGATGGTAAAAACTTGTGATAGTATGCTATTTTCCCCAAGAAAGCCTGCAGTTCCTTAACAGATGTAGGGCGAGGAAGGGCATCGATCGCAGCAACAGTGTGTTGAAGCGGACGAATACCATCCCGAGAGAGTTGAAACCCCAAGTACGTGATAGAAGCCTGAAAAAATTGTGATTTCTGAAGATTACACTTAAGACCGGCAGTCTGTAAGACATTAAAAAGTGCACGGAGATTTTGAAGATGTTCTTCAGTGGTGGAGCCAGTGACAACAATGTCGTCCATGTAATTGATACACCCCGGGACAGGGAGCAATAATTGTTCCAAGAATCGCTGAAAGAGAGCAGGGGCGCTGGCAACCCCGAATGGCAAGCGTTGGTATTGATAGAGGCCGAAAGGCATGTCAAGGACCAGAAACTGCCGGGAAGCAGCGTCAAGAGGAAGTTGATGATAAGCTTCCGACAGGTCAATTTTAGAAAAATACTGTCCTCCAGCGAGTTTAGTGAACAGTTCTTCAGGACGGGGCATAGGGTAAGTGTCGATGAGGCATTGAGCATTTACAGTGGCTTTGAAATCGCCACAGAGACGAATATCACCATTGGGCTTAGCAACTACAACGACAGGAGAGGACCACTCACTGGAAGTGACAGGAAGCAAGACCCCTGAAGCAGTGAGACGATCCAACTCCCGTTTTACCCGATCACGAAGGGCCACAGGAATGGGCCGGGCCCGAGAAAACTTAGGCCGAGCAGTGGGTTTGAGCGTGATATGAGCTTCAAAGTCGTTTGCACGGCCTAACCCAGGAGAAAAAGGGACGAAAATGTCGTCGACAAGGAATCCAGTTGAGCATAAGGAATAGCGTCAGAGACAATATTGACAGAGTCATCTATGGAGAACCCAAAAACGCGAAAGGCATCGAAACCAAAAAGATTTTCTGCGGTGCTCTGGTCGACCACAAATATGGGAACAGTGCGAACGACAGATTTGTAAGATACCTCAGCATTAAACTGTCCCAAGAGAGAAATCTTCTGTTTATTGTACGTCTGTAATTGCCGAGTGATGGGGGACAGGAGTGGAGAACCCAGCTGAAGATACGTCTGAGAATTAATTATAGTGGCAGCAGAACCGGTATCCACTTGCATGCGAACATCTCGACCAAGGATTTGGACAGTGAGGAATAATTTCCCTGAAAGGGAAGAAGTGCAATTGACAGACAACACAGAATCAGAATGAGCGTCATGTTCATGAACATCACGTATGCGGTCGGATTTACAAACGGAAGACACATGACCTTTCTTTTTGCAAGTGTGACACACAGCCCAACGTTGGGGACAATCCTCGCGTGAATGTTTCATAAAACACCGCGGACATGAAGGAAGTTGCCAAGGATTTTGCTGCAGTTTCTTAGTGGGTTGTTTATGGCTAGGCCGAGGCTGCGTGTGGGAGCGCACTGCGGCCACGTCGGCCAGTGGGGACGCGCCGCACGCGTCGTCAACAGCGCACAGAGGTTGTATTTCCCCGACGTCACCCCACGCTTCTATTTGCGCCCCAGCGGCGCGAGAAATTTCAAAAGACTGCGCAATGGAGAGAACTTCATCTAGAGTCGGATTCGCCAACTGAAGGGCACGTTGCCGAACTTCTTTGTCGGGCGCCGACCGGATAATAGAATCCCATACCATGGAATCGGCATAGGATTCATTGTGAACGTCAGTAACAAATTGACACTTTTGACTGAGGCCGTGAAGTTCTGCAGCCCAAGCGCGATAGGACTGATTTGGTTGTTTTTGACAACGATAAAAGGCAACACGAGAGGCTACCACATGCGTTTGCTTTTGAAAATAGACAGACAGAAGTGAGCACATTTCAGCAAAGGACAAAGACGCAGGATCCTTCAAAGGAGCAGATTGCGACAACAACCGATACATTTGAGGTGAAATCCAGGAAAGGAACAGAGACTTACATGGTTGTTCGTCCGTGAGATGAAATGCCAAGAAGTGCTGTCGAAGACGTTTTTCATAATCAGACCAGTCTTCCGCCATCTCGTCGTAAGGTGGAAAAGGAGGTACAGCCAACGATGAGAAACGCCCCGCATTTGATGCCGCGACGAAATCGCGAATCGCCGCTGTTAGAAGCGTTTGCTGATCGCGAATCGCCGTCGTTAGAAGCGTTTGCTGTTCAAGGAGATTTTGCAAGAGCTGCTCGACAGTAGCCATGGAACCCTGTGAGTCAACGGTGAAAAGGAAAAATCCACTACCTCGTCGCCAATTTTTATATCTTCAAATTTAACACCTATTTCGGACAACGACACATATAAGTCACTGAGTAAGTTGACCTGTGTACAAGTCGGCATTCGATTAAAAACTGAGTCTCAGTCTAGCGGCCGCTGCTCAGCTGGCCGCTTAGGTGGCGCAGCTGCTGCGTGGCTGGCAGACAGCGCCGCACGTAGAGGACGTGCGTAATTGCGCGGCGGCACTTTGAATAATCGGCGAGTCACAACATATAAAAATTGAACACAACAAATGGATTCCATAGCACAACTAACATCACTTATTACAAAAGGAATACAAAATTATATTACTGTCTAAATTATGCTTCCTACTTAGACCTTCTTTCACTCCATTCCACCAATATGGATACAAACTTTGACTAACCACAGCTAACCTATTCCAGAATGCACAATAATCTGTGCTATCATCAATCTGATCCCAAACGAACTTAATAAAGTGATCTCCTTTAATCTCTAGGCTTACAGATAACTCGCCTTTACTGTTTGGATCATTACTATATATGACATTAATGAATAACTGCTTTGACTGGACAGGTATACCATGACTCTCCCTTACATCATCACATACATCACTTACCTTGTCTGTATTGTCAACATCATTCACAAATAGCTCTGAAACTTCATTGACCTTAAATTCCACAAATACCTGATACACATCTTCATTAACATCATCATCATCATCATCATCATCATCATTGTCATCATCATCATATTCTTCCAAAATTACTTCACCAACAACATCATTAACAACACAGGTCTCATCTCCATCAAAGTCATTTATCTCACCTACATTCATTTACAATAAGCTACCAGACTCAGACTTACCAACCTCAGTTATTTCACAGCTCTCATTCAGATCTACATCAAAAATACCACCTAGTTCAGAACCAATACAATCATCACCTGAATACATACATCAATAACACTGTTTTCCGACCAAGAGAACAAATAATTAGTACATACTACATCAAAATTCTCACTACTCTCACTCTCTGGCTTGTGATTAAGTGTAGTATCCCAAAACTTTCGATCAAAACATTAATGAAAATCTGATATTTCTTCTTCTCAACTTCAGATAGCTGTGCCATATCATTAACACTGTTATTATTGTCTAATTGCAAGTGTAAATTGGGGGTCATGTACTTGTGTATCCTCACCCAAAAACTGTGGACCTTCATTGAGGCAGGCTGCCACTTACTGAGTCATTAGCTATGATTGTTTCTCCTATTAAATTTCCCGTGGTTATCCCCATTATTCCTAAGCTGATGATGTTCAAAATTTCTGTCTCTATTAACATTATGATCCTGACAGAAATTACCATTACGTTTGTTTCTGTAGCTATTCCCATTGTGATTTCTATTATTCCAGTTGTTATGGTACATACTTCTTTTACTGTTCCATCCAGCCTGTCAACATATTGTAAAAATTGTTCAAGACAATCATCAGGTCTGTATACTAAATCCCACTGCAACCTTTTTGGTAAGCTCCTTTTAAGTGCATCAATCAATGTCTTTTCATCAAATGGTTTGTCAAGGTGTGTTAATTTCTTAAGTTGGTTTTTATAAAATTCTTTCAGAGTACCATCCCTATTCCTATAATTAGAACCATTCAGAAATTCACTTTTAATTCTCACCTGTTCAGCTTCTGACCAAAATTTACTTAAAAAACTCTTCTCAAAACTTTGATATGTTTCCCACTGACTTAACTTTAAATTTACCCATGATAGAGCTTCAACTTCAAGACATCTTTTAACAAATTTAATTTTTTGCTTGTCAGTCATGCTTGACCCAAAACTATCCCTACAGTGGTGCAGAAAATCCACTGGATGTAAATTGTCTGATGCAAAACTTTTGATGGAATGTTGGACCATGTAATACAACTGTTTGAATACAGATTTTTGTGAATGCAATTTTCCTGAACTTCTGAAGTTTTCTGATCCAAAACATTTACATTAGTTTGTATATTGTTTTCAACATTTAAAATTTTTTGATCTAGACTAGTGATGTTTTGTTCCATTTTTTCCATTATGCTCTTCTGTTCAACTCTGACATCATTAACATTCTTTGACTGTCTTGCTGATTTGACAATTAACTCATTTTATAAAATGATAATTTTATTTTCTAAGGCATCAACTTTTTCATTACACTTTTTAACCCGTCTGACAACCCATTTTTTAGCTCTGAAACCTGATTACTAAGTTGGTCTATTTGGTGTTGTACTCTATCCATTTTACTATTGTTTTCAGTTTTCAGGCCATTTAATTGTCCTTGTAGTTAAGTAAATTTTTTGGTTAACTGATCATTAACTGCACAAAATTTACTATTGTTATATGTCTTCATTTCCTCTAGTTTTGCCAAAATTAACTGCAAAATATTAATTTCTACTGTTTCTTTGCTGACTATGAATTCACTTGGTTCAAACACATCCTGACTAGGTCCTACAGCTTTCACTTCTACATCACTACTACCCTCATCTCTATCCATTTTGTTAACAAGCAAGCGAGTCCACAAATAATTTAATTTCACAAATAGCTTGTACTCATCTTTTCTTTTTGATGTCCCTCATCACAGTTGTAAAGTCCTCTTTCACTTGATCTGGTCTGTCCCTGTTGGAAGTACCTCATCACTGTTGATATGAATTTGTTGAGCAGTCCTCGATCTTCTTTCTTTGGATGATTGGAAATTCATTTACACATAAACTGCAAATGACACAATTCACTCTTTTTTTTCCTGCAACAGACCTTCTGCAACAGACAAAACTTCATTATCAGTCAACTGATCCTGGACGATGCCACCACTTGTAATCTACCCCTCCCTCATTTGTTGATTGTCACTGACTTCGTAATAGACTCTTGTAATAAGCTTCGAGAGGAGTCAGATTTATAATAAACTGTTTTTACTTATCTTCTTTTCTCATTGTTGGCTCCAACTCTTCACATCTAGGGGTTGATTCTTGAAGCTGAAATTTTTGGTATCATAGGTTCTCATGGTTCTAGTAGATTTAATAACTTCTGAAGAATTGCCTGAATAGTTAATTTTATTCTCTCACATTTTTCTATAGCACACTGTCTTTACAATTTCCACTTTAAAGCTGAAAACTACATTGTTGTTGCCAGAAATAAAAACATGTCTGATCACATCAAAGGCATGCCCACTACTAATCCAAAGTTTACAAATTTTCTTGACAAATGAATCTCCTCCAATTTATATCATTATTTTATAAATGAATCCAGAAGTAAACATAATAAATATTGTCAGATTGTGCAATTATAAGGAATTTTAAGTGTGCTAAATACTTTGTAATTTCAAATATTTCTAAAAAAATGTAATTGTAACTGTACATACAGAGCTAGTACATATTTATTGTAACAATGAAAATAAAGTAATTTCTTTTTATGCGTGTTATCCTGAAATAAAATACATCGTGTTTGGTATTGCCTACTTCTGTTGAGGAAAAGTAATACTAGAGGAGGATGTCCCTTTATAAGAGCATACCTATGTTCTCCAATGGGGTCCATGATTTCCAAAGTCCACTAAGGTAATACCTACTGACAGGGGGTCCTGAAGAATCATCAGCTGCTGATAGAATGGCTGCTGTTGTATTCTGGGCAGCCTTGTCAATTCCTCCATTTAGTGGGGAGCTCAGAATGATAGAGCTGAAACCATCCCAGTCAAAATTATAGGCATCCCAAGAGAGGGACAGGAATATTTGGAAGTGGTCACTACGAGTCAAGCCACTGTGGACCCTCCAGTGGATGGATGAGGAAAGACCAGGGCTGCAAATAGAAAGATCAATGACTGAATAAGTTCCATGTGCCTCAGTAAAGTGTGTGGAGACACCAGTATTTATGAGAAAGAGGTCAAGATCTGCCAGTTCTGATGAATTTACTATGGCCTGTGGTCATAGTTCCACCCCACAAAGGGTTATGGGCATTGAAGTCACCTAAGATTAGGAAAGATGGGGGAAGCTGAGAAACCAATGTAGACAATGAGTTCTGAGGCACTCCACCATTGGGAGAAAGATATCCAATGCAGATGGTAAAATCCTGAAATGTCCTTACCCAAACATCCGCAACCTGCAAAGTTGTATGAAGAGGCACAAGTTAGCTATACAGAGTCCAGAGCATATGTGCAAACTCCACTCAACACCAAATCACAATTGGCACAATTCTGAAAATATCCCCAGTAGCCACAAAGGGCATTGCTTGAAAACAAGTTTCCT
Source organism: Schistocerca cancellata (assembly GCF_023864275.1). Taxonomy (NCBI): domain Eukaryota; kingdom Metazoa; phylum Arthropoda; class Insecta; order Orthoptera; family Acrididae; genus Schistocerca; species Schistocerca cancellata. The sequence continues at coordinate 192,666,848 of NC_064634.1, forward strand.
GAAGGACAATGCAGAAAGCAGGAGAGGAGCTTGGGAGATGTCATAGCTTACCCAGGTGCTTCATAAAACTGCTACAATTCCACTGGAGAATGCTGCTCCCATTGTACTGAGAGGGCATGGAGAGACCAAGGAGGCAGGCTATGTCCCAGAGTCATATGTTGACACTGCGTGACATGGTGTGATATCAACATACAGATCATTCTCAATCATCAAATGCTGCAGTAACTCTTCCTGAAAACACTACCGATTCTGAACTTCAACAAGGAGATCTTCAAATTCTGTGTGCTGCTGCTGTTCCTGTTCCGAAAACCATCTGTCAACATGAATCACATTACAGTATTCTGAGGAAGCTTGTGACTCTTGCTGATAGTCACGGATGGGAGATTGCTTCTCGTATAAATGAAGTTGCTAAAACAGTGAAGGCAACAGGATTCATCAAGCCTGGAGCATCTCTCTCTCAAATATGTACATATACACATTCAAAGGAAATTGGTAAGTTGTCATCCGAGGATTTCATTGTACTAATCGGTGCCTCTAATGATGTGTACCATAATGAAACATCAGTAGGCTGCCAAGAATTAAAGAGGTGCTTGTGTTATCTAGGAAACACAAATGTAATAAATGTACACAATCCACAGAGGTACGACTTACATCATTTATCTTGTGTGAACAGAGAGATCAAACTTGCAAATGAACAGCTTTCAAACATATGTAAACAGTTTAAAAATGTAAATGTTCTAGATGTAAGTGGTGTTGGTCGAAGATATCATACCTCACATGGGCTTCATTTGAACAGTCTTGGGAAAAGCTTTCCAGCACAAAAACTAATTGAAAGAATCACAGGCAATAGTTTTACTACAAATTCTACAGTAATGACAAAATGTGTTTCATCACGAACCACCGAAAAGAAAAATAGCGATTTTTTTTCCACAGCAACACATTCCAGTAATAGTCAACACTCCAATAAGACCTTTTTTAGGCTAAAGAACAGTGTAAATGTTGTCCCTTTTGATAATTTAACTTGTGTGGAAACTAACATTAAGGAACCAGTTAAAAATACAATTGATACGCTATATTGTTTAAAACTATTTCATCAAAATATAAGAAGTCTTTTGTATAAAAAAAAGAGCTCCTGATTTCTCTGCAAGAAACAGCTGACACAGATGGAATTATTTCTGATGTGCTCTGCTTAACTGAACATCACTTGGAAGCTACATAAATTAATCAGCTACATTTAAATAGTTATAAAATTGGTTCTTCCTACTGTCGGAGCAACTTAAGACAAAGGTGGAGCAGTAATTTACACACACAATACTGTTAGGTCACAAGTTATAGATGTATCTAAATGCTGTATTGAACAGTACTTTGAATGTCGTGCAGTCAAATTAGAGCTTGAAACACAGTTCCTGATCATAGTAACAGTTTACAGGACACCTGTGGGAAACATTCAAAAATTTCTCTCTCAGCTAGAAACAGTTCTTACTAAACTTTATAGAAACAATAGCAATGTCATCATATGTGGTGACTTTAACATCAACTTACTCACTAAAAATAACAATCAGAAACTATTAGAATCATTACTGTTAACCTTCAATCTGCTCCCCATGATCTCATTCCCAACAAGAGTATATGGGCACAGCAAGACCCTGATTGATAATCTGTTCCTAGATCCCACTAATTACAATGAAGTGATGACATGGGCAGTAACAAATGGTCTGTCTGATCACGATGGTCAAATGACAACCCTATAACTTGCCAGCAGAAAAACAGCACATGACCATTATAGCCAAGTTAAACATGGTAGAACAATGAATGCTGAATCTACTTGCTTGTTCAGAAACAGTTTGTGCCATGAACAATGCAAGGAAGCATACCGGGCTGACACAGTGATTGAGAAGTTCAACTCTTTCGTGAACTTATTCCTTAGACATTTTGAAGGTTCTTTCCCCTAAAGACAGATTAAAATCAAACCAACCCATAGTAAAAGGAATGAGTGGTTAACTACTGGCATAAAAATATCATGTAACAAAAAGAGAGATTTGTATGTACAACAGAGGACTAGTACAGACCCAACAGTAAAGTTACATTACAAGAAATACTGTAATCAAGAAGGCCAAACAGTTGCACTATGCACAAAAATTAGCAACTCAAACAATAAAATAAAAACCATATGGCACATCATAAAAAGTGAGACAAATAGGAACATAAAACCTGACAATAATAACCACAAAGTTGCAGCCCCAGATTTGAACATTTTTTTTTTCACTATAGCTGAAAAAACAGTGAACCATAATAAACAGTCTCACACAGAAGCTACTGAACTACTTAACCACATGCAAACAACATCTAAAGTTGCACTTCATTTCAGAAGTACAACTCCTAAAGAAATTAAAAAAAAAAAAATACTCAAAAACTCAGATTCCTGTGGATACAATGGTATATCAAGTAGGACTTTGAAATCATGTGCAGACTTAATCAGTTATATATTGTGCTATTTGTGCAACCAATCTATGGGAACTGGTGTGTTCCCAGATTGATTAAAACATACAGTAGTGATGCCAATCCACAAAAGTGGAGCAAGGGATGAAATATCCAACTATCAGCCCATCTCTCTTCTGCCAGTGTTTTCATAGGTATTTGAGAGAATAGTGTATGATAGGATTTATAGACACACTACACAAAATGGCTTACTGGCTCCTTCACAGTTCGGATTTCATAAGGGCTCCTCCACAGACAGAGCTATATTTAAGCTAACAGATGAAATTTTAGGTGAATTAAATTATAAAAGGTATCCAATGTGGATATTTTATGAACTTGCCAAGGCATTTGATTGTGTAGATCACAACACACTCTTAAAAAAGCTTACACATTATCGCATTAAAGACAAATCTTTGATTTGGATAGAATCATACTTACCGAACAGGAAGCAAAGGGTTGTCTTAAGGGGGACAGGTACAGCATTAAAATCAGACCTGGGAAATATAAAGTATGGAGTCCCACAGGGCTCGATTCTTGGGCCACTAATTTTCCTGATCTACATTAATGATCTACCAATCACAATTAATAACAGAGCAAAAACTTAATGTTTGCCACTGATACAAGTATCCTCTTAAAAGGACCCAACCTCACAATGCAGGATACAGCTATGAGAGTCTCTACTCAAGTACACAAATGGTTCACTGCAAATAGCCTAACCTTAAATCTTTCAAAAACCAAGATGATACAGTTCCTGAAAAAAAAGTCCCTGAAATACAAGTTAACAATCACAAAATTAATGAAACCACACATACAAAATTCCTAGGTATCCAGATAAACAAGTCACCTAAGATGTAAAGAACAAATTGATCAGCTGGTCAAGAAACTTAGCTCACCGTGCTTTGCACTAAGAGCTCTCCATCAGTTAGTGGACAGAGAAATAATGTTGTTGTCATATTTTACATATTTCCATTCTGTTCTGTCCTATGGCATAATCTTCTGGGGAAATGCGGCAAGTGTTGTAAAAGTCTTCAGAGTACAAAAACGAGCAGTGAGGCTAATATGTGGGGTCCCTAATGGGGCATCTTGCAGAGGTCTCTTCAGATCTCTCAGGATACTTACCATCACAGGTCAGTATATATACTCACTGATGATATTTGTAGCCATTAACAGGGAAGAAAAATTGTGACATCCACAACCATGACACAAGCCAGGTGAAAAATTTTCACCAAGGCTCTGCAACTCTCACTAAAGTACATAGGGGTGTTACTGAGTCAGGTATAAAGGTCTTCAATAAGCTCCCTATCAATACAAAAAAGGAAATAAATAATGTACAGGTTTTCAAATGGAAACTAAAATTATTCCTCATTGAACAAACTTTCTATAAAATGAATTCATACTTAGAGTTATAAGGTATAAGAGTGGGGGAAATTGCCTAAGAAAAGCACTCACTTAAAGATACAGTGTGATGCCACTACATGTAGTTTAACTGAAACTGTGGTGATAAAATGTAAATTTATCTATGTAATTATGAGAAAATGTGAACTCCCCTGTACCCCACACTCTTCAGCGTTCGCTTAAACCTCTTCTTAAGGAATGCAGTTAAAATTTGTATTCAATCCAAACCATGACCATGATTAGATTAGATTAATACTAGTTCCATGGATCATGAATACGATATTTCGTAATGATGTGGAACGAGTCGAATTTTCCAATACATGACATAATTAGATTAATTTAACAACATACTTAAGTTAATATAACAACTTTATTTTTTGTGTGGTTTTTTATTTTTCTTTTTTTTAATTTTTTTTTATTTTTTAATAATTTTTTTTCTTAATTTATATCTAAAAATTCCTCTATGGAGTAGAAGGAGTTGTCATTCAGAAATTCTTTTAATTTCTTCTTAAATACTTGTTGGTTATCTGTCAGACTTTTGATACTATTTGGTAAGTGACCAAAGACTTTAGTGCCAGTATAATTCACCCCTTTCTGTGCCAAAGTTAGATTTAATCTTGAATAGTGAAGATCGTCCTTTCTCCTAGTATTGTAGTTATGCACACTGCTATTACTTTTGAATTGGGTTTGGTTGTTAATAACAAATTTCATAAGAGAGTATATATACTGAGAAGCTACTGTGAATATCCCTAGATCCTTAAATACATGTCTGCAGGATGATCTTGGGTGGACTCCAGCTATTATTCTGATTACACGCTTTTGTGCAATAAATACTTTATTCCTCAGTGATGAATTACCCCAAAATATGATGCCATATGAAAGCAATGAGTGAAAATAGGCGTAGTAAGCTAATTTACTAAGATGTTTATCACCAAAATTTGCAATGACCCTTATTGCATAAGTAGCTGAACTCAAACGTTTCAGCAGATCATCAATGTGTTTCTTCCAATTTAATCTCTCATCAATGGACATACCTAAAAATTTGGAATATTCTACCTTAGCTATATGCTTCTGATTAAGGTCTATATTTATTAATGGCGTCATACCATTCACTGTACGGAACTGTATGTACTGTGTCTTATCAAAATTCAGTGAGAGTCCGTTTACAAGGAACCACTTAGTAATTTTCTGAAAGACAGTATTGACATTTTCATCAGATAATTCTTGTTTCTCAGGTGTGATTACTATACTTGTATCATCAGCAAAGAGAACTTACTTTGCCTCTTCATGAATATAGAATGGCAAGTCATTAATATATAATAAGAACAACAAAGGACCCAAGACTGACCCTTGTGGAACCCCATTCTTGATAGTTCCCCAGTTTGAGGAATGTGTTGATCTTTGCATGTTACGAGAACTACTTATTTAAACTTTCTGCACTCTTCCAGTTAGGTACGAATTAAACCATTTGTGCACTGTCCCACTCATGCCACAATACTTGAGCTTGTCTAGCAGAATTTCATGATTTACACAATCAAAAGCCTTTGAGAGATCACAAAAAATCCCAGTGGGTGGTGTTCGGTTATTCAGATCATTCAAAATTGGCTGGTGAAAGCATATATGGCATTTTCTGTTGAAAAAACCTTTCTGGAAACCAAACTGACATTTTGTTAGTACTTCATTTTTACAGATATGTGAAGCTACTCTTGAATACATTACTTTCTCAAAAATTTTGGATAAAGCTGTTAGAAGGGAGATTGGACGGTAATTGTTGACATCAGATCTATCCCCCTTTTTATGCAAAGGTATAACAATAGCATATTTCAGTCTATCAGGGAAAATGCCCTGTTCCAGAGAGCTATTACACAGGTGGCTGAGAATCTTACTTATCTGTTGAGAACAAGCTTTAATATATTTTGCTGGAAATGAATCACCCTCAAAGATGAAGAGGAAGGGTTTGGTAGCAACCCTATTGTCCTTTGGCCTCCTACAGATGCAATAGCCAAGGTGTACACCCCATCATTCGAAGCTGGTATGTAGCTCATTATCAGACTGCATGCAGAGGTCATGACAGAAAATGATGCCTTGAACCATGTTCAGACTATTATCGGGAGTGATAATCACCAGAATGTTACCCAGCTTGCCACAAGCAATCAATACTTGTGACTGGACAGGGGACACTGTTTTAATCAAAACTGACCCAGTCTTCATTTTGGTGATGGCTGCAACATCCTCAAACTTGTCCTCTATACTCTCT